>NW_004797388.1:1224886-1233800 GCF_000002075.1 Aplysia californica
CCCCCTGAATTTTACCATAATTTAATGTTTTGCAGTTGTTAGGTTTGATATCTTAGCTCACCGTGAATCAAACGTATAGTGATGTAGGTCAGGCTCAAATAAGGGGGGTGGGAACTACCGAAAAAGCACCGGAATTTTAAGGAGCCATTGTTTTAGCGAATCATGGGGTGGCGCTTTTTCGGTAGTTCCCACCCCCCTTATTTGATAGAGCCTGACCTACATCTAGATCTATATACGTTTGATTCGCGGCAAGCTAAGATGTCAAACTTAACAACTGCAAAACATTAAATTGTGGTAAAATTCAGGGGGGCATGCCCCCCTGAAACCCCCCACCTTGTCAAAACCGGCAAATAACAAATGCGGGGTGGGAACTACCGAAAAAGCGCCCATGGGGTTGGGGAGGAGGGGGGGTGAATTTATGGAGGTCACTTCTTCTTATTGAGGTCAGTTGATAGAGCAGCACAATAAAGGGTGTGGGGCGGAGAGGATGGCAGAACAACAAGATTGGGACCCGCGCTCGCCAAGTGGCGTTGATATGACACTGTTCCATTTCAGTCAGTATTCCGCCACAGTTCCACGAGCGCTCGCGTACTTACGATTCTTTGATTGAAGCCGACTGAATCGCGAATCGCCAAGTTCTTAAATTTGGCGAGCGGGATCCAGCCCTATCACAGACACACACACACACTCTACCGGGTCTGGGCGCTGAAACTTTGCGAAATCACAAAAGATTTCCCTTACCGGGTCTGTATACTTCGTGACTTTGTTGTTCCAAGTTACTGGGTCTCTATACGACTCGACTTCGAAAAATAGGAAATCTTTCCAAGAATCTAGTCTCAGAGAAGAGTAAGGAAATATATTTTAACGTCCCATGACAGGAGCGTCACATCAAAACATTTTTTAAAAGCTGTAATCTTTTAAAGCATCTGCGTTCTTACTGAAATCGATGTTTATCCAGTGTATTTGGGCAAGATGCCCTTTCAAATCAGGAGTAGTTTACATGCGCCATCTTGTTTCTAACATTCCCATGGTGCAATTTTTTTTCGTTTCCCCTGTCGTATCTTTACAAAATATGAATTAGGTCTCCCAAGTCAAGTCCCAACCCAAGGTACACAGCTAAAATAATGTTTTGCAAAAGTCGTCGTTAGTACAGTCAGGGAGCACATTTTTACCCCACTGTACGATGTTGAAGTTTGATCTCAAATAATTCAAAATCTAAGAATTGGATCACACACACACACACACACACACACACACACACACACACACACACACACACACACACACACACACACACACACACACACACACACACACTCTGCCTGCGTTAATAATAAAATTATAGGCTAATATTGGGCGTTTCGCTGTTGCTCGCAGATCTGAGTTCGATTCCCGAACAGGGAGAAATTGTTTATCTCTACAAGCTCACACTGAAATGAGGGGGCAGAGGTGTCGCTCTCTCAAAATGAGCTATTTGTCGGCGAGGTTAGGCCTACTGAAAGGCCTACTGAAAGTCATTATTTTTGTGATCCTTCGTATGCATCATAAGAGTGGGGGGGGGGGGGGGGGGTATATAGGGCCAAAAGTGAAAAACTGTTTTATTACAGGATCATGATTTTTTTAAAATACATATATTTTTTTGTACGGTCCCAGACCTGCAGAAGTGCCACGCAATGTTTCGTGAGCGTATAAAATAAATGAGTTTCGGTTATTTTTAACTTGGACAGGCTTGAAAGCGAAGAAGCTATAAAACATACGAACCTGTTTCTCGGTCTTTCACGCTGGGATATTGTATAATATCCCTCTCAGCCTGGGTTAGCCCTGACAGGCAGGGTCAGCCTGCAAACAAAAAGATCTAAATTGTGTCGATGTGAGCGTTAAAACACCATGAGGCCAATTAAATTTTTCACACACACACACACACACACACACACACACACACACACACACACACACACACACACACACAAACAAATAAACAAACAAACAAACAAACACGCACATACACAAACATACATTATTTGTGGGACGTTTACAAGCGCTGCTAGAGCTGGAGTCTGCTCGATTAATCGAAAACTTGCTAGCAGCGGACGGCTTGCGCCCACTGACCTAAAAATATCTTTTTATGTCAGTGCTTGCGCCAGAGGCTTGCGAAAAGGCTTGTGCTTTGCTTTTTGCCTCCCGCTCGCTACCAGTGGGGGGGGGGGGGAGGCTTCTGGTGAGTTGTGACTCACGGAGAGATAAATACTCTCTGGGCCTACTGTGTCGTGACGTCGCGAACTCTCGTGGCTGTGGGCTCCGTACATATTACAGAAGATTCTGGTTATTTGCGTTGAAAGGCTTGCATCAAAAGTGTAAGACTGTTGTTGTTGGATTTTTTTCCATAGTCTGGTTGTAAATAAGAAAAAGCTCTAGATCTATTCAACGCACTTAAACATTAATAATGGATCAGCTATTCTTGCAATGCAAAGGCCGTGGTGGGGGGTGGGGGTGATGTGCACGGGCCAAGCGCTTCGTCGTCGCACGCAAAAGACCTCAGGTCGATTCCCGTATGGGGAGAAATTTTTACTGAGAACCTCCGTCTTTCTGCTGGGGCGTTGTTCCCTCTCAGCTCAGGTTGACCCTGACATTGGGTTATAGTAAGCCTAGCCCGTCTCCTAAATGTTCTGTATTATGTCATTGGGTGTGTAAAACATCTACAAAATAGGCTACATACATTCGCTACAAAAGCCAATCACAACGACCCCAGGAGTTTTCCATTCTAAGGTAATCTAAGTCTACTTATTACTACCAGAAACACAATGCTAGGTCTCTGTTACTACAATACCACGTTTCCTCTTACTTCATCCACTGGCTCAACTGATCAACAGCGGGAAGTTAAAAATAACTTCCGCTCTCTACGTCTTGCACCAAAACAAGCACAGCCTCTCCCTTCCTCTACGGTTCAGAGTTCACACTGTGAGCGCTCGCTGCTGCTGCAAGTGGCTTGCCAGGTTGCGAGTTGCAAGCTAGTCACGGGACCCAAAGCAAGTCATAGGAGCCAAAGCAAATCCTGGGGGCACAAGAGACTTGCCGGGCTGCGAGCAAGTCATGGGGCACAAAGCAAATCATGGGACTTGCTGTGCTGAGAGCGAGATTTGAGACTTACCGGCCGTCCGCTGCTCGCAAGCTTTCGATTAATCGAGCAGACTCCAGCTCTACCGCGCAGTGACACTGTGAGCGGGGTCTCTCTCTCTCTCTCTCTCTCTTCCCCATCTCTTTTTATAACGTAAGTGGCTTCGCTCAGGGGCGAAGCGTCTATATAATCAATTAATCACTGCTTCCCTTCCTAATTTTGAAACATTGTCGCTGTCAAATTCATCCTTAAACGTAAACCTATTAAATTAAAAGTAAAAAGAGGTTCGTAATCCACAATGAGTATGCCTAACATTCAAAACGGTTTCACGGCCACATAAATAGCCTCCTCACCCCTCTCGGGCCACTCCATAAGCAGTCGCAAGCTTTGATTCATCATCATCCGGTGCCTTGCCGACTGGCGTGGGCGATCATGGACCTCCACTTCCATCTGTCTTTCGAAGCAGCAATGGTGTCTGTTGTTCTTGCTGCTCCCAGCCATGTTGTCATCTTGTCCAGTATCTTTTCCCTCTGTCTGCCTCTACCTCTCTTTCCATCAAACTTTCCTGTTGTTACAATGTTCTCTAATGCTTCTTTCCGCATTGTGTGTCCGAAAAAAATTGCCTGTCGTTTTCTTATATTCGTGATAAGTTGTTTTCTATAATTTGCTTCAACCAGGACTTCTTCATTTGTTTTTCTAGCTTTGATTAAGTAAGCTTAAAGTGAGGCTGGAAGAGTCTACCAATACATTTGAGGGAACATGTGCATAGCAGTCATGGCTGTTTCATTGCCACATATACCCTGTTCACCCCTTTGGGGCCACAGTTATAATCAATCCCAAGCCCTGATTAAGTAAGCTAACGAACACTGGTCGAGTCTACCTCACAAATGTGAGGGGAACTAACTCCTAACAATCTCTTTACTGCTGCATGTGCTTGGTTTTTTTTTCCTCGACTTTTTACTGTCCTATAATCAGATCGTGACCTCGATTATGACTCCAGCTCCAGGCCACGAAAGGCTAACAAAAACAGCCAAATGTGAAATTTTAAAAATGATAATTGTCATGTTCTACCAAAGAGTTAGACTCTCTGGTAGGTCTATAACATATAGATCTAGTACTGACATCTCTGCTTCTTTGCTTTGTGTTTATGTATTCACACCTAAAGTTAATTTAATTTTAGTTGGAACTGATATTTAATAAGATACTTTCCCGATTATTTTGGCGGTTGAACATACAATATGAATTCCGGATTTGTTTTCATTCACAACTCGGAGTCGCCGCCTCGAGTAAGATTCTTCTGTGATATCTACAGGCCATATAGATATATATCTGGTCCCGTTTCACTTTGATTACCCTGTCAAACAAGTCAGCCTTCGCCCCTGGCTTCGCTGATTGCAAGCAAGATGGGGAGGATGACGGGATCTGACACGAGTGGCTTCACTAGTTGGTGTGGACTTGAAGCTTAGGCTAGACTCAACTTATATTAAGTTATATTGCCGGTGATTTGATTTGATGATTTGACCTAGTGATTTGACCTAGTGGTTTGAGGCTTGTGACTTGAACCAGGGGCTTGCGAGCACGAGCCACAAGCGGGTTTGCTACCGGGGTCGTCCGAGGCACAGACTTCTCGGGGACTGTGCAGTCCCCAAGTGTTCCGCACCTGGGGGGACTGCAAGCCATCATCAACATTTACCTCACATCATCATCATCATCCGGTGCCTTGCCGACTGGCGTGGGCGACCATCAAGGAGATTAAAAGTAAACTCATTGGCGACCATGGACCTCCACTTCACCCGGTCCTTCGCGGCAGCAATAGCAATACCTCACATAGTAGTATGTTATTTGGTTCTATGCTACGATTTCAGTGTGGATAGTAGTAGTAGTAGTAGTAGTAGTAGTAGTAGTAGTAGTAGTAGTAGTAGTAGTAGTAGTAACTCTTTTCAAAGCCCCGACACCTTTTTAATCAAGACTTTAAGAAATATGATTTTTTTCTGGAAATATAAAAAAAATGGCTTTGATTTGGGGTAAAAATATGAGAAAATTAGTAAAGGTAGCTGTCGGGGTTGGCAAGTCTGTGCTGCACCTATGTAGGTGGTCATGCTGTTGTTGCTGCCGATCAGAGAACTATAATATGAGATGGTTAGCTCTTTAAACTGGTCATTAATATTATTAGTCTACCCAGTGAAATGTGAAATGTATTTTGAACTGAACACAAAAGATTTGAACTTTTATAATTTTGACTTAAGAAAATCATGTGTATCAGTATCAGTAAATGTAGAACCCTGGATTCTTCCAATTAAAAAGTGTTCTTCAAATCTTGGAAAACAGAATTGAAAAAGATTGAGAAATAACATTTTTATAGACTAAAATCTAAAAACGCCGACATCTCGATCGGAAACAGCTTTTTCCTGTTTAGAGCATTTTGCCATAAAATATTAGTAACAGTGAGAAAAAGTCAATAATGCTGGGCTTAGGGTGTCATGTGCTGAGAGGAAGCACGCTCAAGATTTATTACACTATACGACAAACATCCTCAACCTGTCTTTGCGTGATATAAAATGCTACACACCAATATTATTATCATAATAATAATAATAATAATAATAATAATAATAATAATAATAATAATAATAATAATAATAAGCGAACAATGTAATATTACAGGATTGGGGGGGGGGGGTAAGAGGCAAAGGTAAGAAAAGTGTAAGAAGGGGGGTTGGGGGGAGGGGGGCAACAAGTCCCCCAAAAGATATAATAATAATAATAATAATAATAGTAATAGTAATAATAATAATAATAATACAAGTAATATATTATTTGAACAGCCCCTAATAAAGTTTCCATGTAATTGTCTCCCTTCCTAATGTTATGCAGGCGTCGCCTGTCCCTTGTTATTAAACACGTATTGCCACACTGGAAGTGTGTTTGATGAAAAGGCTACACACTTGAAGACCAAGCCTCTATGGTCAAAACCAGCCTTTGAGTGAGGGCAAGTGGTTTATAACTTTATTACTATCACTATGCCTTTTTGGCATCATTTATATTGATTGACTTGCCCAAAGAAATATATTTCACTATAAAATTAATGTGCTTTCGTCCTGTTCTTGCGCCGACGAAAAATCCCTGGCTACTCGCAATGCAGACGAACGAACGAAAGCCGCTGGACTTCCAGATTGGGCACAATTTTCTTATTCAGGCTGTTTATTAATTTCCACACAGATAGAAATCTATCAATCATTTGCTACCAGCCAATTCTGTAAAAGTAACATTTCGAACTGCTAGACCTGTTGATCAGTATTATACATGCTGTCAATATATCTCGATCCATTTGTGCTTGGTTCCCTCTGTTGAAGAGTCCAAGACACTGTGCGGCTGCTCTGCCTTCCATCAAACATAAAAAGCTGATTTTACAAACTGTCAATTGTTCCCGATTAAAAAAAAGAAATAATGATACCCCCCTCGTAAAATCCTGACCTAAGAAGCTAATAGACCTCAAAGTTAGGGGTGATTTTTTGCAGCATTGTCATAACGTTTTATATAGTTTCATTCAATACTAATAGTTTTATATCTTGGGTAATATAATTGAAGCCTTGCAAAATATGTAGTACCTCAAATTGAGATCACACCAACTTTAAAACAAAATATTGATTGGCTAGCCTAAGGACATGCGAGGGAAATTATTATCCCTTTGACTCCAATTATCACTTTGTACTGTACTGCAGCCCACATTATCATGTTCACTGTTTTGAACGCAGCTTTAATTTCAATTGTGCTAGATCTAGATCCATCTAGAAAACTACGCCTTATTTGCGTAGCTTTAATTCTATTTTTTAATCATTTTTCAGACTTCGTGAACACCACAGAAAGTGATCCTTTTTTTCCATTAAAAAATGGTATCTAAAACGGTCCTTTTTCGGCTTACCTGCCCCCCTTTTTCCCCTTTCTTAAAAAAACCAAAAACAAACAACAACAACATAATAATAATTTCTGTGCATGCCACAGAATTCTACACGTGTAGAATCCTGTGGTGCACTCTCAACTCGTTTGTTGCGAGTCGTTAAAAATGTTCTAGACTAAAGTAAAAATCTGGGGAATGTTGAAAACGAGTGAAGAAGAAAAGCCAGCCATCAGCCAAGCCACCCAAGGCAGTCAACATGGCGGACGGAGTAGATATCGATCTCTATGATAATATAGAGGATGAATTCAGTCAGGTAAGATCAAGTTCCTAATGTGCTTTGCTGTCTTCTGAGGCTGTGTTCCAATAATTGAATGTATGAGTTGCAGCACTTGTTGTAGATTCAGCAATTGTCTCGATTTCGCGGTCTTGGCTCTCCTAAAAATGGGAAGTGGGAAGTCGATGACAATGAATTCAATGATGTCGATGATGACTGAGGAGAGAGAGTGATGATGGCGGCGGCGGCTTTGCTGCACTTCTCTGCTTTGACTTTGCTTTCCCCTCAACAATTAATTCCAATACAGTGGAACCTGCCTTAACTTTCGTCCTGCGGGGGCCGGGTTTATGTGGCCCGATAAGCCTATTTCGGCACCTCGCCTACACATTCTGGTCCCAAGCCCGAGTCCGAGCCCAAAAGATATAATAGTAGTAGTAGTAGTAGTAGTAGTAGTAGTAGTAGTAGTAGTAGTACAAGTAATATATTATTTGAACAGCCCCTAATAAAGTTTCCATGTAATTGTCTCCCTTCCTAATGTTATGCAGGCGTCGCCTGTCCCTTGTTATTAAACACGTATTGCCACACTGGAAGTGTGTTTGATGAAAAGGCTACACACTTGAAGACCAAGCCTCTATGGTCAAAACCAGCCTTTGAGTGAGGGCAAGTGGTTTATAACTTTATTACTATCACTATGCCTTTTTGGCATCATTTATATTGATTGACTTGCCCAAAGAAATATATTTCACTATAAAATTAATGTGCTTTCGTCCTGTTCTTGCGCCGACGAAAAATCCCTGGCTACTCGCAATGCAGACGAACGAACGAAAGCCGCTGGACTTCCAGATTGGGCACAATTTTCTTATTCAGGCTGTTTATTAATTTCCACACAGATAGAAATCTATCAATCATTTGCTACCAGCCAATTCTGTAAAAGTAACATTTCGAACTGCTAGACCTGTTGATCAGTATTATACATGCTGTCAATATATCTCGATCCATTTGTGCTTGGTTCCCTCTGTTGAAGAGTCCAAGACACTGTGCGGCTGCTCTGCCTTCCATCAAACATAAAAAGCTGATTTTACAAACTGTCAATTGTTCCCGATTAAAAAAAAGAAATAATGATACCCCCCTCGTAAAATCCTGACCTAAGAAGCTAATAGACCTCAAAGTTAGGGGTGATTTTTTGCAGCATTGTCATAACGTTTTATATAGTTTCATTCAATACTAATAGTTTTATATCTTGGCTAATATAATTGAAGCCTTGCAAAATATGTAGTACCTCAAATTGAGATCACACCAACTTTAAAACAAAATATTGATTGGCTAGCCTAAGGACATGCGAGGGAAATTATTATCCCTTTGACTCCAATTATCACTTTGTACTGTACTGCAGCCCACATTATCATGTTCACTGTTTTGAACGCAGCTTTAATTTCAATTGTGCTAGATCTAGATCCATCTAGAAAACTACGCCTTATTTGCGTAGCTTTAATTCTATTTTTTAATCATTTTTCAGACTTCGTGAACACCACAGAAAGTGATCCTTTTTTTCCATTAAAAAATGGTATCTAAAACGGTCCTTTTTCGGCTTACCTGCCCCCCTTTTTCCCCTTTCTTAAAAAAACCA
>NW_004797388.1:1233900-1255462 GCF_000002075.1 Aplysia californica
CTCGCCTACAGGCTACATTAGCCTACATTCTGGTCCCAAGCCCGAGTCCGAGTCAGTCAGTCTAGCCCCTGGCTCAGGCTCAGCACATGCGCGTCGAGCGTCATTTCACGTTCAATTCGGGTCCCGTGTCGGATCCCCATCCTCGCAGGTCAAGTGTGTGTCGGTAAGAAAATAAGATTGAAGATTGGACCAGCAGACTGACTGGTCAGTTTGGTTGGGATTCAGGATTTTCCCACACGTTTCCTGGCGCGCGTGCTGTACACCAACAGTACACACTGAGTGACCCCGGCGGCCTGCCCGGAATGTCCGCCGGGTAAGATTGTACTTTACCGGACCACCGGTCGGAACTACTTTCGCTGTGGCGCCCCTGGTGCCTAGTGGCCCGCTGTTCTTCGTTTCCGAGCTCCCCTACTCACTCTCCTACTCAGTTTTCTACGTCCTCACTCTTCAACTGCCAGCAATCGACTGCCGTCTCTTACCGGGTTTTTCAGTCATCACGACCGTGCCACTGTGCCCTTTGACCCATGACCCTGACACCTTGAGGCTAATTGGTCAATCTAATCACGTGGTCCACTATTCTTATTTGCTCGCGACTCTGCTGGCTTGGCCTAGGCCCTAGGCCTACTCCTGGTCCGGCAAAGTACAATGATATAACAATGGAGGGCTAGAGATGGGCACGAGAGCTCATTTGCATAATTGCAACCCCATTGACCCTGCTCGCGACTTATCATGCTATTGTTTATATGTGTGTGTGTGAGTGTCTTTAAATTATTGTTGCCAGGGGGGCTAGCCCCCCTGAAACCCCCCCATTGATATGTAAACACGACTGTCCGCTCATGTTATTGTTTCGCATTTTTGTGTGTTTTCTTTATTATAGTTTCCAGGGGGGCAAGCCCCCCTGAACCCCCCCACCCCACTGTTGGTATGATACACGGTGGTCCACCAAAGTTAAATCCCCTGCCCACTCTCAACCACCACCACCTCTCGCTCACCTCGCCTCGCCAGTCGCCGCTGACTTCGCTGTGCGTGCGCGAAGTCGCCCGCGGAACTACCTTTTGTCCGCACGCAGAGTACTATGAGTGCGTAGTTAGGCTAGGCGTGCGTAGTAATCACGGGCCGAGACGGGTGGTCCGGTAAAGTACAATCCAGCCGTCCGCCGCAATTGGTTGCTGATAAGATTCTCATCTCCGCGCAGACGCAGGACAAGAACGGCAATAACGGAAACCTATCTCTTCTTCTGTCCCTCGTCCTGCGAGGGCCAGGTTTATGTCACCCGATAAGCCTATTTCGGCACCTCGCGTGCGTCTGGTCCTGCGTCAGTCTAGCCCCTGGCTCAGTGCACGCGCGCCGAGCACCATCTCCCTTTGATTTCAGGTCCCGAGTCGGATCCACATTCACGTAGCTCAAGTGTGTGTGCGTTATTCTGCTTGAGTTTGTGTGTGTTTGTAGTTTTTGTGGCCTTCTTCTTAAGGCCACCTCTATTCTCACCCAGGGTGAGAATAGTGCAGGCGATTCTTTTGGCTATTCTCACCCGGTGCGCGTTCACCATTATAGCCTAGATCTAGGCCAACCAATAGATAATTTCACGGTAAGGTGCGCCATCTTGCTCAGGGGTATTGAGGGTTACACCCGTGCATCTCTGTTTACATCCGGTTTGATGGTGTGGGACGCCCTTCTGTGAAGTGATTAGAGCACACTTTCATTGTAATTGTCATTTTGAAGTCTGCTCGTCCTTTCTGTATCTGCCTCTCCCATAATTTCCTTTTCTCCTCGTTTGAAACTCCAAACCATTGCATTTCAGTCACATGGAATCTCTTTTTAATCAATTGGGGTCTACTTCTTGTGTTACTGCATGAACCAACACAACAATGGTCGTACTTCCCCATCTTGCTACTAGACTAATGTTTCTAGAATCTAGATCTATATCTAGTTTAAAATCTAAAATTCAATGAAAGAAAAATCTATAGAACTAAGAAAGATTAGTCCTACATGATGGTATATCGCTAGATCTAGATCTATTAAATTACCAGAAATGTAGATTCCACAAAACAATGATTTCCTCACTGTTAGTCTAAAAAAATAATAACGAATGCCAATTCCATTTCACAAAATTACACTATAAAAACACACAGTACAGTCACATGATTAGTAGATCTTGGCCTGCGTGAGGCAAAGAGGGCAGCTGACAAAACACACTTTCAAAGGCAAACAACACACTTTCAAGGCAGTTTTTGCGTTTCTCATGCATAACAACTGATACTAAAATGAGATTGTGCGTACGTTTGATTAGATCTAGACGTTAGATTGAATTTAGGCGCCGATTTAGTGTCCATGTGCCAACTGCCCAAGGCTGTTGACAATGTAAACAAAGGAGCATTGCAGACCGGAAGTAACCCTGAGTACCCCTGGACAGTATGGCGGACATTACCATGAAGAGGTCTATTTTGCGTTCACCCTAAACCACAGAGTTCTGCACTGTGATAACAGAAAAAATACAAAAATTGTAGAATTTTGTGCCATGAACAAATGTTCCATTACTACTAAAAGCGTACAATTTTGTCTTTGTGCAGTGGAGAGAGAGAGAAAGAGAGAGAGAGAGGAGTAACGCGAGAACTTCCGGGCAAAACAAAATGGCGACCCGCGTAGTTCGGCTCGATTCGAAAAGTTAAATAGCCGTAGCATCTTTGTAGACGACCAAATTAATTTACTTTTGTGTTTTAACATAATTTTTAAACTTTGTTTTGGTCAATTTGATCGTCCACACCGATAGACAGTATTCAGAAAGAGACAGAGAGAGAGAAGAGGGGAGGAGTAGATCTTGCGAGAACTTCCGGGCAAAACAAAATGGCGACCCCCGTAGTTCGGCTCGATTCGAAAAGTGAAATAGCCATAGCATCTATGTAGTCGATAAAATTTGCTTACTTTTGTGCTATAACGTAATCTTTCCTTTGCCTTTATCCATTTGATCATCCACATCGATGGAAAGTATTCCTAAATTAGGAAAAACAGGTCTTGTTTCAAACTGGGTGAGAATAGCCTACGGTGGCAAGTCTCACCCGGGGTGAGAGGTCGATCGTATTTCTATTCTCACCCCGGGTGAGAATAGCCACTTCCTCTTCTTAAACCGCCTGCGTTGGTTCGTAACCGAGGCATAGGTCTCATTCAAAAGACGCCAAGTTGGTAGCTCTAGATGTTCGTCCAATGAAATTATAGAAGAAATTGACCCACTTAGATTAGACATGAGGAGCTCGAAAGGATAGTCAGGAAACAAGACTTCCATATTTTTCTATCTCTATACAAAATCTTTCAAATGAGCTTGATTTTGTATGAAATGATACTAGAGTAGGTTCAGGTCTACTGGCCGCTTTTAAAGCCTTATCTGTTGGTGCCTCAGAGAAAGACCGTCGTTATTCGGACTCGAGTCTGAATAACATTTTTTCATATTCGGACTCGAGTCCGAATAAAAAAAATTCTTATTCGGACTCGAGTCCGAATATGAAAAAATGTTATTCGGACTCGGGTCCGGAAAAAAGGAAGTGTCTTCGTTCTATAGATCTAACGTTCAGTGCTTCCAATTTTCCGCCATTTTTTAGTTTCCCCCACACCTTATCTGCCGATCCAATGCCCGCCGCCTCATTGATACGCCCCCCCCCCCCCCCCCCACGGTTCCCACTTTCTTTGTTGTAGAAAAAGGTAAAATTGAAGATTAGCAGACCACCTGGCATATTATGAGCTGTGTAAAAAAAAAAAGAAAAAAAGACCGATTCGTTCAAATACACAAGCCTGTTTCATATCGATTGAATTGTTTACCAAGAAAAAGTTGTGTTGCTGTGTAGAGCTGAGCATACGGCAACTTTTGATTCCATAGACCAGCGCACAATTCATTACGTAGATCTACGTCAAGACTAGCTTATTATTGTAATAATGATAAGTTGCCAGGGGGGAAAAGACCGACGCTTATGCGACGTTCAAAGCCCGGACCGATAGTGCCCCCCACCACCCTCCCCGACACGCACACAGCCACACGTGTGCAGGCCGCCCATCCGACCCCGACACATGCTAACGAGCCATCTTTAATTGCTTCTGATGACCTCTTGATAAATAAACATTTATTAGAAGCGCTATAACTTTTCAGGCCGGCCTCAAATTCATCATAAGATTAAAACTCGGCTCCTGCACAAAACGCCTTTTTGCCCGAAGTGATCCCGGTCTCTACCCAGCCTGAGGCGAGTCACGAGTGAGGCAGGACAGGAAGCCGGATTCACGAGTCACAGAAAGTCGGAAGTGATGTCATGCTGGACAAAAATCAGAGTCCGAATAACATTTTTTCATATTCGGACTCGAGTCCGAATAATCACTTCGTCAGAGAAATGAAGACTGCTGGCCAGAAATAAGATCAATACTGGAAAGGGATGTCGTAAAATGTAAGCCGCATGTGGCTGGTTTCAGGTGAACCAGCAGATTTTGCATCCTATCAGTCTTCTTCATATTCTGCACATAAAATAATCTTTGTGTCATTTTGGTAAATCCGGCCACTTTTGGAACTTAACCCTTAAGATTCTGGTCCCTGATATAAATGTTTGCCCGATAAGCGCAATCCCACGCGGCACTCCACAGCTGGTCCCTGATCAGTCGTCGTCCCGCGCGGGCAACGCATTTCGTTCAATGCGGGGTCTGCATCTGTGTGCTAAAATGTGTGTGCGTCAGTCTGCTTGTGCCTGTGTGTCCATCTGGAACTTACTGCATTGTTTTGCAACGCGAGGCGTTGGTAGAGATAACAAAGCGTCAGTTGAGACGTTCATCCAATGAAATATGAGCATTTTGACCCAGTTAGACACTTGAGGGACTCGAGAAAGGATATTCTGGAAATAAGACTTTCATCTTTCAATGCAAACACCTTTCCTCACTTTTCAAACGATCTAATTCTTACACCAAACGTTTTTTCCTGATGTAAATAATCGTATTTGGTGGTTTTTTAACCATTGTCCTACCAGAGGGAGAAATTTGAGAGCAACTGAATAAAAAAAATATTCGGAATTTATCCCATTTTTTCCTCTTTCGAAAGATAACTGATAAGCAACTGTTCGCAAGTTCATTCATATTAGGTGTGAAATCTGGAAAAATTATTCGATTTGGTGTAACTTCCAAACCAATCTCAGCGTCTCTGATCAATCGACGAGGAGGTAATGGGATTATTCATGTGATCGTAACACTTATTCATTGGTCGTTTCAGTTTGCTATAAAAGATGAGGTGTTTCCCTGAACTGCTGCGGCATGTTGGCGTGACCGGTGTCTGACCCCGGCGCCCCGCGGCACAAGCTCGCGGGCGATGTAAGTGGGTCATCGATCGATAAGAGCCCTCTTCCGGTTAACCCCACAGGACTAGAGTTAAAGGACAAACCAGCCACCCATCTTGGCCAAACCGGCTGCCCTTCATGGATGTTAAAAAATACTATTTCACTTCTTTGTTTTTTCATTTGATAAATAACTTATTAGGCTCAATTGGCCTTATTGCCAGGGCATTGATCAATTTGGGGTTCGATTCCAGCATTCTAAGGAGCTTGAAAGACGTTCCAGAAATTGGCAGAATATTTCCTTCACCAAAGTCCAAAGACGACTGCCGTACATTTTTTATACAAAATAGACCAATAACAGACCTGCCACTCATCCCGATTTAATCGGGATATCCCGATTTTTTACCCCAAATCTCAAGCATCCCGATTTTCCCAATTTCGATCGACAGTATCCTGATTTTTTGTGGTTGCGTCTGTTGCGTCCGATTCTCAGAAAAAAAATAATAAAAAGTTCTGCAATCTCTTTTGCTTGGAAACACCGATTGGACTTTTTATCTGAAGGAACTTGGAACGCTATTTTCTAAAGCATCTATGCCGAATCTAGATCTAGTAGATGACTAACGCACATTATTTAAACTAAAATCGACCTAGTTTCAAACACTCATTCGCATCACATGACATGACCTTGTACGTGTGGTGAGTAGCGCGTGTGTCGGGGACTGTCGGTTGTTGGGGTCAACAAAGTTCATTCACACCGGTCGCGTTGGTCGAGGTGTTTTTCATAATTTTCGGGACTTAACCAATGTGGACGGCCGGGGGGAGGGGGTGGGATACACGTACTAATTAAGGGGAAAGGAATAAGAAAAAAAATGAACAACCTTGACGCGATCTTTTTTTCGATGTGATGGAAGTCAAACGTTGTTAAAACGCGGGCGTTTTGCGTGGATGATTAGAGTTACGTGTCAGCTATTTTCAAGACTACGAGTGTTTCAGCATCACTGCGATCTTCGCTCCCCCAGTCTATCCAACTTCGACTCCAGTACATGATGTCTTTCAGTTTTCCCACTATTTAGAGGCCCAAACGTGAACTTTTTCCTGCAAAAGATTTGCCTTGCATACTTGCCTCTTAAAAGGGAACCAGGACCCCCCCCCCGCGCCTTCGCCAGTGCCCTTTATGACTGATTTGCCGTTGATCCCGATTTTTTTCACCAGGTCCTGATTTTTTAAATCAGAAATCCTGATTTTTAGATTTCATAGAGTGGCAGGTCTGCAATAAACAATTTCATGTTCATGTTAAATAAAAAACAATTTATTAGCAACACAGGCTTGCAAAAGAAAAAGGCCATCCATGTCCCTGGGAGAACAGTAAAAGAAAAGATTACAAACTCAAGAACAACATTCATACAACAAGGTCTCACACTACAAACACCCGCACATCTTACACACAAAGTGGAATTCACTGGTCTCCTCACTAATCGCCAGTATCTTCTCTCTGTCTTTACACCTGTACATCCTTTGTGATACCATCTCCCACATTCGCGCCCAATCCATCCGTCCAGGTCCCTGTTACTTGAATTAAACAGCATACAGATCTAGGAGCCTACGCTTTCATCCACATCATTCACACAACACAACTCATTCATTAGTGTATGATACAGGTCGGATTTTGAGATGGATATGTCATGTCCATCTCAACATCCGACCTGTCATCGTCATATCCATCTCAACATCCGACCTGTCATCATACACTACTCATCATCATCCGAACTTGAACTTTCTTCCACTCTCCTCTTCTTGCCCTTCCCTTTCATTGCTGCCTCCTTCCTCTTCTCTTCCATCCTTTCGGCTTTCTAAATTGTTCTCTCTCCAGGCGCTTCCTCCTGTCCTTCTTTTCCAACTTCTACTTCATCTTTTCCTCCCTATTCCTCAACATCTCTGCCTTCCTCTCTTCCTGTGCCCTTTTCTTTGCCGCCTCCTCTTTTTCTTTGTTCTCGTGGAACTGCTTGAAGGAGACATGTGATACATAGGACGGACTGTCACAAAGCTTTGCGATAAGACATCCTGTGGCTGGAATCTTCTAAACTGAGCTCCTGGGTAAATCAACGTCGGGTTCGTGAACTTACCAGCAGCACTGGCAGTCTGGCACACACAAGTAGTTATCATGGCCCCAACTTGATATCAGGTATATTTATTTTCCATATCTGCCTGGATATGGTTGCTGGTGGCATCAATAGAAAATCCACTTTCATCGCAGTTGAATATTCTCTCAGGTTCCAGCAAGATGGTGGCATCAGTGTCCTTGAGGGTCGCAACAAACTGACTGTACCATTGTTCCAACATCTCCGCAGTTAAAAAAGCGCGGGGCTTGCGAAAGGCAATTGCTGGGTGACGCTGCTTGAAGAGGCAGAACCACTTCTCCAAAGGCTTGTTGTTCACGAAAGAGGTCGTCCTGCTTCTGTAATCCAGCATGGTCTTCGCGGTGGAAAGTTCATCCTTTGTCCTTCCAAATCCAAGTTGGACATTCGTTTCAACCTTTCAACAATCTCTTCCTCCTCATCTTTTCTTAAAGTGGTGGTCTCCTCTTGATAAATCTATTAAATGTATTTATTCATGGAAATTCATTTCCAAATTGGCATTCAGTTGACATCAATATCAGGAATGGAATTCAATGGTAAGACATAGCAGGGAAGAGTAAACACGCTTCAAGAATAGATTTGAGCACCTTTTAAAAGCAGTTTTCATTATTTGGTTTTATTATACCCTACCATCAAAATGTTCAAAATAAAAAATTTAGAAGTCAATTTAATGAAAACCCTTTGAGCACAGTGTAAAAAAGATGAAGTGGCTAGCCGTACTTAAGTACGGCTAGACTGCCAGTCTAGCCGTACTTAGATCTAGGTTTGGCCCTTTCGACTCAAGCCTGTTAAGTACACAGGTCTCATTACATCTAGATCTAGCAATTATTCAGGTTCAAATACATGCAAGCCAGTAAGGCACCTTTTGGTTTTGTCTGAAATACAAATAATTTAGGCATAGCAAACTAAAAATTTCATTTACTATTCAGCCATCAATATTAAGTACGGCTAGCCTGACAGTCTAGCCGTCCTTAAGTACAGCTAGCCTGGCTGTCTACCTGTACTTAAGTACGGCTAGACTGCCAGTCTAGCCGTACTTATCTTAGGCCCAATGAACATTAGAAAACAGGAGGTTTAAAATACATGCACTGTCATTAAGGCACCTGGTTTCGTCTCAGATACAAATATTTTAGGTACTGCACACTAAAAATTTATATTTACAATTCAGTAGGCCTATTTTTAAAAAAATGGTCAGTCTAGCCATCATATTTAGAATAAGTACGGCTAGACTGCACTAGCCGTACTTCAGTACGGCTAGCCAACCAGTCTAGTACGGCTAGACTGCCAGTCTAGCCGTCATTAAGTACGGCTAGCCTCTTCCTAAAAAAAATGATGGATCTATCAGTTTTTTTAATGGAAACACGTTTTGGTCAAAAAAATGATTTTTGTCAATATGAGCCTGAAGCTGGAAACAGTATGGGACGACTTTTGGTACCTTTGTCAAGGCGCACACACATGTGATCTATAAATTTTGAATTCCCCTTTATGAGTTTTAACAGGGTCTGAAAAGTTCTGGAGTTTTTTCGTATCCAGATGTCACCTCTTGAGTTTTACATTATGATGTCATTGTCAGTGATATATTTCTTTTATGTTTTTTTGTTTGTTTTGAAACAGGAAGCGGACTTTGGTGGTGGTGGAGATTTGTATGATGATGTTATTACGGCCTCTTCAAATCGCTCTAGTGATGAGGTAAGTGTAAGAAAGTTTGAAAAAGTTTTTTTTATTAAGATGAGGTTATTATATTTCATTACAAGTATTCAGCTCTATCTAGTATTGTTTGATTAACTATTGACATTTAACCATTTCTATTTGGTTGAGCTGGGGTAGGAAAAGTTGTGCTTTTAAAAATACTATGTTGATGGTATTATTTCGAGAAAAACATATGTGACATATTTCATCTTTCTCCACTTTAAATTTGAAAGAATGATGCTTACAAACTGCTTACATGTTACTGTGAATATTCTTGTATCTTGGTAGGATCATGCCAAAAAAATAAACAAAGTACCTCTTGAGGAGACAGTTGGCTGGTCATTGCAAGATTTGGGGAGGGCTCACATGGATGGACATCCAAATGATAGTGTTAAAGTACATCTTTGTGTGCCCAAAGATGATGGGAGTTGCTGTCGTCTTTTGAGATATATTGTTTCTTTCATGGATTTCCACAATTATTGACTTCTAGAGGGTCCAGCACACCCACACGCCCCACTTTATTTTTTCACAAGTGTGTACGATATGTGTAAGACTGATCCATGCATAGTTGCCAACTAGTGCTTAAAGTATGTAGATACATTTTTGAGGGTCTTGTGTCAGTTTTTGTATTTCAAATCTGTTTTCTAGTGTTAAAAAATGTACTTTCATGCTGGATTAATGATAATTTATGAGAATGAGGCCAAGTGGAGAGATCTTTTGCTGCATGTCAGTTCTGTTTATTGAATGCAGAAAAGTGTTTGTGCAAGGTTTGGAGGGCGAATTACTTACCCAGTACTCTCCATCTTGACCTGCTGCATGTGTTGATCTTTTTTTTTTTTTTTTTTGCTGTTGAAAAGTTTACAACATGTATTTATGATGTGTCATGGCACAGAGATTCCTCAGCTTGTTGATGGAGTTCTTTGTATCATCTCAAAGCATGTCCATGAATTTGTCATGCTTTTGAAGAAACAAATACCCATGTATTATGTATCTTTAAAACGTACTTGAGATAGAAGGAGGTTCCTAAGGAAAATTAATGTGATAATGATGGCCAAAGTTTGAATACTTCCAAAGCTAGAGTGTCCTTTGAAACTGCAAATTTACATTTTTCTTGATCAACACGTATGCCCTGCTTACTGTATGGGTGTTCATGAATAAGCATTAAGCTGAGTCTTATTTCTTCACTCTATCATTTCTTATGTTTCACTTCCTGGAAGACTGTCATAATGACCCACATTAACACTGTAACCCTTACTTTACATTTAGCCAATAAGACTATCAAAAGAGCCTTGATGAAGAAGTGAACAATAAGTTGTCTGCTGTAGAGCACTGGTCAAATTTCAACTTTTTTATTGCTTTTAATCATTTGTTCCTTCTGTTCTTGCTTCCATGTTGTTTGAAAATAACCAGGGAAGTACAGTAGGTATAGATGACGTTTTACTATCTAAAGTTTACTCACTGCATTTGAAACAACAAATCATTGTTGCTGGTATTTCTTATTTGTTGTTCTGGGGGCAGTGTGTTGACATGTTTATTTGACCACTTTTTATTGGGGGGGGGGGTATGTGAATGAATAATATGTTTTTTTAAAATCACCAATAATTAATTTAGTGCTTATCATTACATTATGTCCTTGAGAGTTAGGTCTGTGTGTGTTTCTGTTCACCAAATCTGCATGGGTGTTGAGCACCTCTAATACTGCTTGGTTAAAGCAGTCAATGCTGACTTCCTGAAGGCTAGCAATGGAAATATTTATGTCTGGTTTGAATCTTGTTGATCTTTCCAAAATTTCTTGATGTGTTTTTAGTCGCTTAGATTCTTTGACTTTGTGAAATGTCAAGGTCCACAATATAATGTAGTGGTCAGATGTCAGTTGGTTCATAACACTGATCTATGCCTATGAGCTCATGAATGAATAAGCTGAGTCATGTTTCTCTACCCTATTATTTTGTTGGCACAATGAGTTTTCTTTCCTAACATTTTCAGATTTAAGAGTTGAAATTAATTTTTGAAGCCAGTATTTTAAGATTTATTAGCCTTCATATGGGGCAGCTTTTAATACACATAAGCCGCAGGAATTTAGAGCCCAGACTATCTTAAAACATTGGTGTTCCTTTTTTTGTTGTTAGTCCTTCATTAATGAGACAAGTGTGTTTGTTACAGCCCCTAGAGCGTTCCACGAGCAACAAACCTCCATCAAGATCCAACAGCACCTCCATGCCGCCCTCCACCTCGGCGACAACCCATACAGGCAAAAAACACATGCTGTACATAGGAAACCTCACATGGGTAAGGGACTCTTGCGGAGAATGGCGACACAGGCAAATGGTGGCCTACCCAACTATTTGTGCTGATGCACAGCGTTTTCTGGATTGTGGATGTAGTAGCAACTGTTTCTATTTCTGTCTTCGCTTGTTTTTACACCCGGAAATGTTAGTTTTAAAACACAATTAACTTGGTAACACCTTTACTGTTAGCCAATAAGAAGACCAAAACAGCCTTGACGATGAAGTAGATTGCTAGCTGTTTAATCTAGAGCATTTGTAAAATTTCAACTTTTTTGTAGCCTCTGTATTTTGCGTGTAATTATTTCTGTTCCTTCTTACTTCCATAAGCTTTGAAAGTACCTGGAAAGGATGACCAATTATTGGTTATTTGTATTTCTCATTCTTCAGGGGACAATATTGATTGCCAATTTAACCACTTTAGGGGGGGGGGGAGTGAGGGGTTAGGAAGGAATAATACAGTGTCACAGAATCACCAGTAATTTCTTATATTTTTAATGCCTGCATGTTAACATTGTCATGTTCATTGGGTGGAAATTAAGAGGCGATGGAGTGGATGATTGGAAAAAGGGACAGCACTTGGTTATGCAACATTCATCAGGTGATTTTCAATTTCTTTCCGTTAAGTCGACTTTTCACTTCTTATGAAGCTTCTTTTTGTATTAATGTACTGTTATATTTGCTTTCAGTGGACAACAGACCAGGATCTGACAGATGCAATGAGCTCTATTGGAGTCTCTGACTTGCTAGAGATCAAGTTCTATGAAAACAGAGCCAATGGACAATCTAAGGGGTGAGAGATTCAATTTATTCCTTGTAATTTATTGTAAGAATATTCACAATTCCCTGTGCTCAGTGCCCTAACCTGTACCTAAGTTTAAAAAATGACATAAAAGTTAATCTTTATTTTTGACCTCAATTTGTGTGGGACTCCAGCATCGTCTTTATGTGTGGCACTTCTACTGAAAGATGCTAATTAGACTACTCTGGACATGCACTAACACTCAAAGATTTTCACTAAAAACAAAAAATGTGCACCAGTCTGTATAAAGGATATATGCTGGGCTATGTATTCATGGATGTGCTCTAGAATGTACTTTTGGATGTGCAACAGACTACTGGAAGATGTGTATATACCTGTTCTTGGATATGTGCTAACAATATCAAACGTCCATGACTCTGTCCTCAAGTTCAAAGTTATGATTTACTGTAAACTGACTGAGAAAGTTTTAAAAATGAGATGTCTTTATTTTTTACATGAATTTGTGAGGGACTCCAGCATCGTCTTTATGTGTGGCACAGCTTATGTGTACTTTTTCAGTGGTGTTTCTCCACCAGGCTGTTTTTTTAGATAGGTTGTCAAGATGACTTGTAAAATGTTTCATTGTCTGTTCTGTTTTCACCATGCCCAGGTTTGCTCTTATTATCGTTGGCTCTGAGCAGTCGTCACGCATCATTTTTGACCGACTGCCTCGTAAAGAGCTGCATGGCCAAGTGCCCCAAGTAAGCCACTTCACCAAGCAGGCATTGAACCAGTTTGAGGCTCAAGCTCGTAAGACAGGAGGACCTGGGGATGGAGATCGCAGAGACGACAGGGGACCACCTGGTCGCGACAGTGCACCAAATGGCAATTATAGAAACGGTAAGTGGTCTCAGGAGAGTAAGCACTTGCAGAAATGCATGTTAGTATTTTAGCTTTATCGTTCAGCTTCAAAGCGTAATACAAGGTCAATGTTATGCTTTACTTTCAACACAAAGGGGCAACTTTTAAATATGAGAAACGTTGTGCCTTATTGTATGACGTACAATAGTGAGGAAAGGAAAGAACTGCCCATAAACTTTCGTCGACTACGGATGAAGTCACATCACGTAATGACAAAACTTGATTGGGGCATAGAGAATATGATGAAATGTTTTTGTCAGGAAAGGTCGGTCGCTTTTATCCCATTAAACCCCCCCCCCAACCATATCACTTACAGCTGTAATTTACAGAGAAAGAATTGTTTTGTGACAGAAGAAGTTGACTCTGGAATGTGCCTCACCCGCCTAGATACAATGGTCCAGGTTTTGGCCAGACTTTGAAAATGGTGTTTGTCGTGTCTTGTTGTCAAACTGTTCTCATATTGTTGTGGCATTTTCATTTGTCTCATGTGTGTGCCACAGACAAACGCGGCCCGCCTCCAGGGGGCCCTCCAGGAGGACCAGGATTTCCACCACGCCTGAGTGGACCACCACCCCCAAGGCCAGGTGCGCCGCCATCTGTGTCAGGACCTCCGCCCCGTGGGGCACCGCCACCGCTTAACTTTGCTCGTAAGTTCTATGGGATCACATTCACAGCTCTAAGCTGTAGGTGAATGCAAGGATTTATAGGTATATGCACACCAAGTGTAAACGTTGGCACAAGAAAATGAAAGATGGCCACACTTAATGTTTTTGATCCTCACAAAGACCGTATAAAATGACCATAATGAGGGTCGAGGTCAACTCAAGACGTTTAACATAATCACATTAGTCAAAACAAAGATTTTATAATGATCAGTACGGTGTCTAGGTTGACTCGACAACTTTTTAGATATCCAGTGTCAGTGTGTGGGTTGGCATGGGGCATTTATGACAGATAACCACAATGTAATTAGGTCAACGTATGGGCTTATAGATGTTCACTTTTTCAATTCAAATATACACATAACAAATTCAAATGCCGCATAGAAAGACCAAATTACACCTAGCAGATCCAAATACACAAATGACGTCATAAAAAGTCCTAATACAACAATAGCATGTTCAAATGTAAACATAGAAATCTCAAATGTAATGCATGGCAAATTCAAATGCCACATAGCAATTTCAAATGTAAATATGCTAACTGGAGTAAAAAGAGGCTAAAAGAATAAGAAGTGTATCAAGGTAAGAAGTAAAAGGGTTTGTTTGTGTGGTTTTTTTGCCACGAAAAAGTTATATATTAGCCGTGTGGTGCCACAAGGAAGAAATCACATGAAACGAAACTAATTGTTAAATTTTAAGAATAAACCCATATGTATAAACAGAAACGTATGAAAAATCAACAAACTGCTGGTGTGTATAGAACTAATTGGGCCAAATCTAAAGCCAAGTTTACTTTTATTTATTTATTGTTTCACTACAAAACACTGTAGCATATAGGCTTGTATTGATCTGAAGACTGCTACCATTTTCACTATAGTCACAGCTTGGGTTTTTTGTTCCATCAACTGAGCAAGTGTTACCATTCTTTGTTTGTGAGTCTGCTGAGTGATCTTGCTTCAGCGAACATATGTTTCAAATTGTATTTCCCAAAAAATAATTTTTCAATGTTGAAATGGCATAGGTTTAATGCCCCTATCAGCACTATTTGCGAAGCATTGTGGTGAAATCAGGCGCTCGTCAAAATAATCAGAGTGAAGAAACTGGCATTTTTTCGCGGGTTTGTAGATTTTTATGGAATATTATTTTTTTTGGCTCAACACCAATCATGCCCACTAAAGAACACATTTCAGTGTGCATGTTACTAAAAACGTTGATGGAAAGCACAAAAAACGTACATTTTCAGTTTCTACAGACTCTCAAGCTTTGGAAATAACTAATCTGTGGCAGTCATTTTCTCACTAATTTTACCTCTGAAACAGGCGACCCTCACCTCCTTCAATCGCAAATATTTCGACTTCTATTCAACATAGACGGTTATTTTTTTCACCAAAAGGGAGGCCAATAAACAGGTTTTAAGATGACACCAGTAATCCCATAAACCAAAAAATAGACGAGCGCCTGATTCCACCACGTCGTGCCACATTTGGTTATCTAAGAGGCAGGACCTCCGAGACCAACTTCTGTCTCCGAAAGGACCGATCTAAACGGGAAATTCTCGTAAAGTACCTTTCCTAAGAACACAACGCCGGACTGAACTGAGGCTCGAAACCCCGAACCCGAATTTCACGATCACAGGTCTGATAGCCTAATGTACACAAAATACTATTGCTCTACAAGATTCGGCACAGATTTGCCTTGATGATCTGAAGGCTGCTGCCATATTCACTATAGTCATGGCTAGGGTTTTTTGTTCCATCATCTGGGCAAGTGTAACCATCCTTTGTTGATGGGTCAGCTGAGTGAGTATTTGGTCTTTTGCTTCACCGAGCCTCGGTTTCAAATCGTATTTTCAAATTCACACGAGTTCTTGTAGATGTTAAGAAAAGTTGTGTAGGGGGAAAGGAAGACGTTTCATCCCCAATCTATTGATGAGTTGCCATTTAAAGCTTGCCTTAATTCATGAGCATTGTTACATACAAAGCATACTTTGTTGTGGAGATTGTTGGAACAGTTTATTAGAGGGATGAGTTGAAATGATAGCTTCCATTAACTCTACTTGAAAGTCGTGAAAGACCAGGCCACCCTCGTCACTGACAGCAAAATGTCATCATACGGTGTGGTCCACTTCGACCCTGCACTAATCGAACAAAGCGTTGACCGCTCCGTGCTCTTCGTCAACAGCTTGATATCAACCTCATCGATGAAGGCAAATTCATACCGCTAAATGTTCTGCATCAGCCATGCTGCATATTGATGTCTGGTTGCTTAAGTCCTATCAGAATTTCATTTCGCGGGAGCATCCTCAGGATATTTTTTATGGTGATCAGTCCACCCTAAAATTAAACTGCTTTTCGTTTTCATCAGCTGAGTTTGAGCACATTAAACATGCTTCTCGCGCTGAATAATTTTTTTGGAGGGGAGGGGGGATATTTGCTTTTGCTATGTGGCATTTGAACTTGCCATTGTGTTACATTTGGATTTGCTATTTGTACATTTGAACTTGTTACGCACGATCATGCACTAACATTTCCTATTGTACATTTGAACTTTCTATGTGGCGTGAAACTTTTTATGTGGCATTTGAACTTGCTGTGTGGCATTTGTATTTCTTTGATTATGTGTACATTTGATCAGGAAAAACTATATTATATCATTAAGAGAATGTTATAGTCTGACCGCAAGTGTGTTGCACACTTTAAATTTTTCTTTGCCTGCTTTTTTTTTTTGGCTTACTGCTGAAGAAGTGTTAACTTCATTTTCTAAACTATGAGTTCTGTCAATAACACAACCTTCTGTTTTTACTTTTGACACCTCTCATTTTATTTAAATTGGATTGTAATGAGAAAAAAATCTTTATTTTTATCTGAGTGTTTTTTAATACTTATAACATTTATTTTGTGTTGTCAAGTGGCCTGATGGAAGTAAGTGAAACATTCCTCTATTTGTCTCTGCCAGAACTGGTGCGAGCATGCACAGACTATCTGTCGACTGCTCCTCCGGGTACCTTGCCTCCAGTGACAGGACCTCCCCCGGGCATGCCTCCCATGCCACCTCGCCCTGGCCAAACAGGCCCACCAGGACCCCGAGGGCCCCCGCCAGGGGTAGAGGTAAGTTTGCTTGAGGGCACCTACAAGCTACCAGTGCATGAAGGATAGATCTGGAAAACAAAGTCTTATCTTTCTTGTCCCATGAAAGTTAATTTAACTATTCTGACTTTCAAAGTAAAACCAAGTCATGTGAAAATAACCAACTTGTATGCAGCCCACCTATATGACTTTTTACTGTTGGGAGGGCTGTAACATTTTAATCAAACTGAACTGAATGTGTGATGTTGACACTGGTACTTTCCTGTCTTTGCAGCCACCTCGTATGGGCATGCCCCCGCACCTGAGAGGTCCCATGCCCCCAGTGGACACTCGCGCTCCACCACCTATCAGGCCGGAATGGGACAGACCCCCTGGTCCAGGTGAGATTTGCTCTTGCTCTTCACTTTGAATGGGACATCCTCCCCAAACTATATTTTTTAGTTTCATACTTCATTTATTACTGTAAATATCTTTTGATGATTAATTTGTGCAGTTTGTTTCATCTATTTGTGATATGTTTGGGTAATTTCTCATTCGTTTTGTGTATTTTAAAAAAATGTTTCTTCCCTGCTATGTTCATTTGCTGTCTGTGTTATTTGTTTTTATGATTATGTCATTTGTCACATGTGTAGTATCATTTTAAAAATTAATAAGCACCAGTTCATTTGATTTGAGTATCATTAGTTATTTGTATCAGTCTTTTGTTATGAATATAATTTTGTTTGTTACTGGTGTAATTCTCAGCCGTTATGTTACTGATCTTCTGTTTATGGTTGCTAAATGTTCTTGTCTTTTGGCTCTGTCTGTTCTTTTCACTTATGGATTAGTGAAGGCCTTAGTTTTCTCCTACGTATTACTTCTCCTCATACCCTGTCCTTCTTCATAGTTGCATTGCACTTTAATAAGATTATTTCTTTGTTCCTAAAAGGCTTGAGAAGTTGTTTTTTATGGTCATTAATAGAGGTTGTATTTTAATTGAGGTGTGTTGTTGAGTTGGATGTTTTAGTCAGGTCTCCAAGAGCTGGTTAGACTGATGTATGAATACATGAATCTCAGATTTAGAATGACAATACAATACTGATGATTTTTTTTTTTTGTGGCAGTAGAAAAATATGCGCATTGAGAATGCTTTTGTATTTTCCAGAGTGAAGACAATGGTTTTTTAAAAGTTTTGAACACATTGCAAAGGAAAACTGACAATTCTCATATTGTCAAAAAGGGAATTAACTGTTGAGTGTACATATTGTCTGGAGGTAGTAGGATCTGTTGTGTACATATTGTCTGGAGGTGTAGGGTCTGTTGTGTACATATTTTTTGGAGGAAAGCTGGAAGCTGGAAGTTTAGCTGAGTGTATGCAGCCTCTGGTGAACTTTGTGCTATTTCTGTCAACAGGGAGGCCCCCTGTGCCAGGAGGCCCCCCACCTCCCAAGGACTTCCTGAGGGGCCCACCACCTAGAAATTTAGGTTTGTTTATATTCTTCATACTGCCTTTTTGATTTAAAGGCGCATTAGTTTTGATGTTTTTCTATACTCTTGTGTCATGTTGGTGACATTTAAATGGACGAAATGTTGCCAAGACCTGCATAGCTGTGAAGGAGAATCCATAATCAGTTCCAGGTATTGACCTGAAAGAAGTAGCTGTAGGATAAGGGTTGTGCAGTAGGTTGTTGTGAGGTATAAGATTTTGGCATAGCTGTATGTGATTTTTGTGTGCCCTTTTCCAAAAGTTTGGCTGTATTTTTCTAATTAAGAATTCTGAAACACCTTTTGTAGGCTCACTTTAGCTTTCTTCCTTGTTTTGGGACTGAAATGACAATGCTGTGAAGGTAATCAGATGAAGGCGTAGATGTTCAGCTTAGTGTAGAACTATGGCTGGAAAGAACTTAAGGACTAGGGGTGATAGTGTTGCTACTTCTCTTGGTGTCTAATTTTCTAAATGTCCTGGTTGATGTAAATTGTACAGATTAGGAAATGGTTTATTGGGGTTTTTGAGTTTAGGTAGCAGCTTGAGTTCTTTGAGATTTGAGTCAAATAAGCTAAAGTATAAAGGGTTATAAAGATTGTGCAGGTATGGTTGGCCTGTTGCTACTCTGGAATTTTTGGTGTCGTGCAGATGTATGGTCTTCTCAGCATTGTTGGCAGTTCAAGAGTGGTTTTAGAACAGGGGCCTTACTATAGTTCGTGCACTTTTTCATGTTCAATGTTTCTTGCAAATTTCTTTAAAAACTTGTATTGCCTTGCTTTTTTGCATTCAATTTATATTTTGACAGACCTTAAGATGCACATTAAACGGATTATTCAGAGCGGTGAAATCCTTTGATCTCTTTTTTTTTTTTTTTGGAATATCACAAGATACCTAACCTCAAAATTCAATAGTATTGAAAGTAAGGCATTTAGCATTAAAACAAACACTTGAAGAAGTTTAAGAGTATGGAAATGGTGTGCAGTGCGGAGAAAATATGGGCACTAGTGTGAAGTAATCATTTTTGTTGAACGCAGTGACCTTATGTATTGTGTACTTTCAACCAAGGTCTTTTTAAATAATTTTTTTTTTTGCAATAAAGAGGTGAAATCAGTAGCAGTTTCGAATTTTTTCTGTGTTAAAAGTATTCCTGAAGTCAATAGCATTTCAAATCCATGTGCGAATTCTCAATGTATTTAGTCCAGAGATAACGGAAATACATCATTGCAAACATAGGCAGGAGTATGTGAATGGACAATAGGAAACAAATTATGTAGTTCAGCTTGAATTCTGTGAAGTTGAGGTAAATGCTTTGTCTTGTAGATTTTCACATTATTTGTTATATTATGGTTTTTCTTTTGTTAATAATCAAAGCACAACCGCCACCACCAGGCAGTAAGTGTTCCTTTATCATTTCTGAGTCAGCCTAACAGGTTGCGTTATTTTTTTTCTTCTTTTTATTGTACTTTGAAATTTTATTGGTGATTTTGCTGCATGTAGTGGAAAATACTTCTCATTTTCTTTTATTTATATTCTAAGAAAGAAGCTGTCTCCCTACTTTTGGAATAGATTTCAGATGATCTGTCTAGCTGGCTTTAATGTGCCGTTTTTTTTTAAGGAACTTGCCTCAGGGACGTTTTTAATAGTTTTTAAAGTTCATCTGCTGTTAAATAGAAATTATTGGTCATGTCTCTTGTGTCACATATTATGTGCTAAAAAGATGGGATATGTCAGCTAAGTAAGTCTTGAAGGTTGTTTTGATTTATATGTTCTTTAGAGTAAGTGCTTTTGTCAAAGTCCTCTGAAGGATTTGCCATTTCTGCTTGTGTTTTTGTTCTCTTGCTCTTTGGTCTCTAGAAAGGGAATGCTACCTTGGTCTTTTTCCATTATCTGTGGATTTATTTCCTTATGCCAATTCTATTGTTTGTATTTTTACCTTTTCTGTTGTGGGGGCCAATTCTGTATTGGTTGCTGGAACTGATAGTCTGAAACTAGCCATTATGTTTTGTAAGCACCGGTTTATATTTTCTACTCATAGGTATTGGAGTGATGGATATATTCTATTGTCTTCACTACCATTCTCTTTTTATCTAGTTTGTGTGAATTGATTTTCACTGAATGAGATCTAATGAAATCATGTATCCAAGATGTCTGGCTAAAATTGTAGCAAAGAACTGAATTGGAAGGTAAATTTCAGTTTAGACAACTTGAAATATAACTAAGAACAGAATATTTTCCTTTTAGAAGAGGTACAATTTAAAAATCAGATATTACACACTCTAAAACTTTGAAATGTCCATAATTATAAGATGAGCACAGTGTCTGCTTATGAAATTATGCTCCTCTCTTAGTATCCTCTGCTTCCTTTGCATGAACTATGGTTTTGTTGTCTTTGTGAGAAGTTCTCTATGTAGTATTGTGTTTGAAGAAGGTTGAGCTTCCAACTTTTACCAAGGGAATACTTTTACACTTCTGCATTACCCCTCCCTCCCCCATCCTCTCTCCCCCCCCTTTTAAAAAAAAAATCATGATGGTTTTATATTTTGATTGGTGGCGGAGGGTATTGCAGTGTTCTGTTGAGGGTGTATTTTGGTGGCTTTGGAAACCAGAGAGTACGACAATGCACAGCCTTTTCTCAAGATACAGCCCAAAAACTGTAGAGTATTGATTTTTTTGAGGAACTTAAATGTTTTCACATTTCACATCTGTTCTTTATGTAGCGTCAAGAAAAATTGTCTATAGTATAGTTAAGCTTTGTCCCAACATATTTTGTATGGTTTGAAAGACTTTCCTTTTTTTCCGATCGAGAATAGTGTTTTTCTTCGCATGACATTTTGCCCAAAATCTCCATGAAGATAACTGCCCCCTCTGAAAAATGTAGTTTTCTCAGATTCATTCTTTGTACTATTCCTACCTTAAAATAAACTCTGCACCATCAAATGTTGAAATGATAGGAAAATTTTTTATGCGGACTGTATGAAAATGAAAGGACTTAATAAGACGTATTTCACAAAGTGGGTTATCATTCTTTTTTGTGCAATGATAATGTAGACGCACTTAGGTCCACTGATTTATGTACCAGTCCCTGCCCTGAACTGGTAGCGTATTTCACGTAGTGGATAGAATGTCCTCAACTGTGAAGGTTTTTTTTCTTCTGTTTTGTACTGACTTGCATCATGTTCCATGTCAAACCCTCTGTTCGCTATCTCCCATTTATAATGTCTATTTGTCTTCTGTCATAATCTTTGGTTCTTTTCATCTCTCCCTCCCTCCCTCTCTCTCTCTC
>NW_004797388.1:1255562-1256555 GCF_000002075.1 Aplysia californica
GGGGTTGGGTGAGAGGAGGAAGATGAAGATGAAGATAATGATGGAGGAAGATGAAGATGTGAGGAGATGGTGATGAATCAGGTCGTCTGAGAGCCAGATGTCAGCGGTTCAAACCCCTGTGTCCAGAGGGACCCTCTTATAGCCCCGTCACTCTACCACATGACCTGAAAAGTAATGTAGAAAAATTCCCGCAAAACAAACAAAATAAGATGTCCCTTCTGTGAATCACGTACCACGCGACTTGAAATTGATGTAAAAAATAATAAATAAATAAAATGTCCCTTTTGTGAATTTTGTACAACATGGCTTGAAATTGATATAAGAAAATTAATAAATGAATAAAACGTCACTTTTGTGAATTTTGTACCTCATGACTTGAAATTTATGTTTTTAAAAATTAAATAAATAAAATGTCCCTTTTGTAAATCCCGTACCACGACGTGACTTGAGAATTTAAGTAGAAAAAAAAAGAATCCAAAACAACCAAAACAGAATAAAATGTCCCTTTTTGTGAATCATGTGCCTCGTGACTTGGAAAATATTTCTGTAAAAGAAAAAACAAAATAAAATGTGAGGCGAGCTATCAAAATGAGTTGCTTCTCGCAATCCATGAATGGAGATATCAGCCAAAAATCAACACAAGGGTCATGTTTGTAGACTCCAAACCAATGCCATTCTCTTCGAGTTTAACACGTCTTTTATCATTTCATACAGATAAATTGTCAAACTTCAACCTATAAATTTGATGTTTCTATTTCCATCGGTCTAAAATCTGAGAAGTAACTCATTTTGTCAGCACACTTCACAAATGTCTCTTTTGTGAATCCTGTTGGGGCACGTGACTGTGAGTGCTGCTTCCTGTGTCTGCTCTTTCTCTGTCGTAATCAGGGGATGTTTTAGTAGGAGTCTGACGGCCCTTACAACACAATAAGGTCATAGAAGTGCCGAAGATTACAGGTGTTGCAAGAGAGTAACAGACACAAAAAACAGGGA
>NW_004797388.1:1256701-1267887 GCF_000002075.1 Aplysia californica
CTCTCCCTCTCTCTCTCTCTCTCTCTCTCTCTCTCTTTCTCTCTCTCTCTCTCTCTTCCATATCGTCAACCCTACTCTTTCATGTTTCTCATGGTGTCTATTTTCAGCTCTTCCAGTACTGATACTCTCTGCTCCCCGCCATCTCTCTCACTCTCTACTCACCACCATCTCTCTCACTCCCTACTCACCACCATCTCTCTCCCTCTCTACTCCCCTCCATCTCTCTCACTCTCCACTCCCCACCACCTCTCTCACTCTCTACTCCCCACCATCTCTCTCACTCTCCACTCCCCACCATGTCTATTACTCTCTACTCACTACCATTCCTCTAACTCCCTGCTCCCCATCCTCTCTATTACTCTCTACTCACTACCATCTCTCCAACTCTATGCTCCCCACCATCTCTATTACTCACTACCATCTCTATTACTCTCTGCTCCCCACCATCTCTATTACTTTTTGCTCCCCACCATCTCTCTAACTCTGTTCCACACCGTCTCTCATGCTTTCTGATCGTGGGTGGTTGGTGGGTGCTCTGTTGTGGTTCTTCTTTCCTATCAAGCTTCTATCGTCCTTATCTCCCCTGCTTCTTTTTTAGGTTTGTTACTCTCTGGTAACACCTAATCTTCTGGCGCTCATATGCAAGGATACTACTTTTCCGTTTTTTCCCGATATTTTTTGTATTTTGATCCTGATCTGCTATCCCGTTATTGAGATCGAGATATAATCTATAGTTGGAGAAAAAGAAAATTAGGTTTCAAATTGATATTCATATGTTAGCGAGACTGGCGCGCAGATTTTCAGCTATTTAAAAAAAGTTGAGTGGCATCCCTGCATATGATCTTATGCAGTTGCGAGCGCCGTAGAACCACTACTAAAACAAACAAGCACTCTGATCCCCACCATCTCTCTCACACTCTGCTCTCCCTTACTCTCGAACAAGTGCCCCCACCACCCTCATATCACTATTCTTCTGTGTTACAACTCTTTGATTACATGTCTATCTCCCTTGTTGTCCTCAGCTGCGTTTCCCCCTGGTGGCCCTCCACCACCCCAGCCTGTTCCACCCCCGGGAGTGAGGCCCCCACATCTGAGTGGACCTGCAGGTAGGTGTGGCCTGTGACAGGCTCACATGCACCTACAAGTGGCTCGTCTTTATTGAACTTCTATTGGCCAGAATGACGTGCTCTGTGCTGTTTCTGTTCACTTACGTTTTTTAGAATGACAGTGTGTCGTTTTCACCTTCTCTTATTAAATACAGATTTCCGTCCAGTCCTAAGAAATCCTTGCATATAATATTTGTGAAGTAAAAAGAGGACATGATGATTTTGCTAGAATTCAATGCTTGAAGGCATATTTTCCCAGTGAGGCTGAATGCTGAAAAAAGCAGTTGTATTGTAGAGCCATTTGTTCAACAATTTTGACTTGGATTCTGTCGGATGATACAATAGGCTGTGTTTGTGTTTTCATTTCTGCCTCTTGGTAAATGACTGTATGTTTGTAAATTGTATTTATGCATTTGTCTTCCTGTATTTGTATATGTAAAACTGAATTTCAGTGTTTGTTTATGTTACACAAAACTTTGTGGTTGGCTGGTGCTCTGGTGTAGTTTGTTCCTCCTTGCCTATTAAATATCTCTCCTCCTTTTCTTTTTTGGGTTACTCTAAAGCAATACCTGTAATCACCGGCTTTTTTATAAGGCCTAATTGTTGCAAATGCCTTATAACTCTTATTAACAACCTAACTTACCACAAAACTTTTATTATTGAACTCCTTGGAGCGGTGCCACTGATTCTGGTGTCTTTAGGCCATTCCCAAAGGGGGAGACATTTCTCGTTCAAGCACAGTAGAACTGTAAATGGGCTGATTCATCATGTCACGCTCATAACTGTGCCTGATCTTCAACAGGGAACTGCTGCTTTTTCTTTCCAAATCCTTACTATCATCATTTTTCCTCTACTTCTTTTGTATGTTTGTCACTCTCTTGTGAACTGCTATTTCCGGGGTGCCTTGATAGTCGAAGCAGACCTTGTGCTGTTGAAGCTAGAGAGGTGAGCAGAGTAAGTCTTGATTCCCTGTAAAGACTTCTCTGTTGACACCTGCCCCTTGGGGCTCATATGACCTTATGCAGTTGCGAGTGCCGTAAGACCCTCAACTAAAAGAGAAAAAAATTTATTATTGCATGTCTGCAGTGGGCCTGCCGCCAGCTAACAACTTGCCACCTGTGTCCAGCGCGCCTCCCCCAGGCCATGCCCCCCCACCAGGACATCCACCTTTCTTTCCTCCTCCAATCTCTGGACCACCACCTGCGGTAAGCCCTGTGTTGTTTAGGCTCTGCTTTTAGCACCGCTGTTAACAGGATAGAGATGTTTCTTTTTCTTTTTTTAAACTTGATTATTGTTGTCATCTGTTAAAATATAATTTCAGTATCTATATATATAAAAGTGGACTTCGGAGGCTTTGTACACTAACTCCTCCCTTATTACCTCACCCACACCTTTGAAACTTTGCAGGCGTCCACAGCATTCATGTGGCTAGGACCTGACTTTAAAAAATTCACGCAAACTGCTTTCCCCGATTTTTCCAAAATGCTTTGTTTCATCCACACAGAATCTTGGGAAAGACCGTCTTCTAAGACACCCTTGTAAACAAGTGAGGTTACCGTTCATTATCCATGCGCATTGGTTCCACACCTTTGAAATTCTGAAGTGTACAACCCCGAAAGCGGAATAGAGAATATATATATATATATATATATATATATATATATATATATATATTTGGCAACTTGGAAACGCGTGTGTCACTTTTCTCTCAAGATTTATTGCTCCATTCCAGTAGAGTGTAAATGTAGTAGGCCAATGACTTTCAGTTGAAGTTAATGCACGGATCATTCCTTTCATCGAAAAGGGGCCCAGCTAGTGTACAATCAATTTCTATGTGCGACTCTCTTCATGTTTGAGGACAGTGCAAAAACCCCCCACTGTTGTTGAAAGTAAAAAAAAAAAAAATTCATGATACCATTGCTTGAAAAACAAAGTTATTTCTTTGTCAGATTGTAGATGTAACTGACCTCCTGTTCACAAATGTATCTGAGACCTGTGCACAAATGTAACTGAGACCTGTGTTGGTCTGGATGTCTACCTTTAATTTTCTCTTTTGTGTTTTTCCCAATATACAGTGATAGTGGGGTACTGAGAATATATATAGAGAGAATAATAACTACAGTGCAGTCAAAAATTTCTGGCGAAATTAATATGAACTTATTGTCATCTTCAACTGTCGAACAAAGGCTGTCCAGCTTTTGCACAATGGCTTGTATCAATTTGTCTACAGATCAATATTTTTGTAAACACCTGTCAGTTGTATTCTCGAAAATTCCTTAATGAATGCTAATAAAAAATCCCAGTGAGTGTTTTCTACATATTTTATAAGGTTCACAGCTGGTGCAATATCGCTATTAAAAGCGAGTCGGTCATTATTTTTCTGATGCGACATCATGTGTTGAGAACTTCAGTTCAAAAGTTTTCACCATAAAATTAATATCTTGAAATAAATTTTGACTCTAAAAAGAGTCCTTGGTGAGCTGTGACATAGGCCATATGTGTACGGTATGCAAAATGTGTTTGAGAAGCCGGAAGTGCTTTGAATAATCCCTTACGCCGCTTGACGAGATTGATAGTATTTTACACAAATTTATAAAGGAAAGTTTTCAAATCCATCCTCAATTGTTGTTGAAAAATATGACTAAGTTTACACGAATTGAGACAAACTGCTGCGCAAAGGATGGGTGATATTGATTCGCACATTTTAAAGGCATTTGAGGATAAGTTGCACCACAAATTGTTTACTGCACAATAATCCTGTGAGTTAAAACACGTTCCTCCGTAGTAGCATATTTCAAGCAACACCCAATCTTTCCTTATTGGTACAAAAGTTTTCTCTTTGGAAAGCATGAAAGGCTGTGGAACCAGTGTACTTCTTACTTGCTAATGACATGCTCCCCCTCTCTCCCTCTTCCGCATATGCGCACTTGCAAATGTTTTATTGCCGGTATTATCGTATAAGATCCAGAGGCGATTTTTGACAAACTTTATTTTTAATGAGAATGAAAATAGACTTATATGTTTGTCCATACTTGAAAGGAATAATGCTGAGAGGGGGTTAGTTAAATAGAGAAATGTGATAGTAGGTGGGTGGATTTGACCGTTGATAGTGGAAACTGTCCCTAGTAGAGATGTCCTATTCAACAACTCTGATTTGTAGCACTATTTTTTGTTATCGGTCTCTTCTGTGCTTAACTTGTATTTGTTGGGATAAAGGGAAGGTTACAGTGGTAGAGTATATTTTCTTCCTTATTTTTTTTATTTTCAAGAAAATTTGTAGTTTTAAAAAAAAGTTTTTTCTCTCTACATCCAGTAGCAGGACTGCCTGTTTGGTTTTGCTTCTGGGTCTAAGCTAGGTGTTTATTTTCAAATAAATGCTCTATCGAACTTGTATTGATGTTGGCTTCTTTGTGTGGTTTCAGACAAGTCACCCACCCCCTGATCCATATGGCCGACCACCCCCATCAACATACTCGCCAGAGAACCCGTACTCCCGGCCTCCTCCAGACAGGTAGGTGTTGATGTCAAATGAACTTTCTCCTCTAGCTTTTGTGTTGTACAGTCACACCAGTGAGGTACACATGACATGGAGAGACATAACTAATGAGGGCGTACAGAGGCGTGACTAGTGAGGAATTACAGACACGACTCGTGTGGGTGCTGTATAGAGTTATGTCTAGTGAAGATATACAGAGACATGACTAGTGAGGGTGCTATGTTGAGTTATGTCTAGTGAAGATATACAGAGACATGACTAGTGAGGGTGCTATGTTGAGTTATGTCTAGTGAAGATATACAGAGACATGACTAGTGAGGGTGTTATATAGTTATGAATTTTTTACCAGTGACACTTCCCCAGAAGGTTGCGTGTTCAAATCACGTCGGGGTCACCGATGTAGGTAGCTCTTTACTCACCTGAGATTTCTACAGGATTGGCCGTGTAGGACAGTCGGGTCAGGCGGTGTTTTCATGTGAGCACTTCGCAGGTCCGTGCGAATTCATGGTCTTGTCAGCTGCTGTGTTGTTAGTTAATTGGGTGTTCGGGGAGTCACTACAGTAATGTCTAGTGAAGATATACAGAGACACGACTAGTGTGGATGTTTTATAGAGTTATGACTAGTGAAAATATTGAGACATGACCAGTGTGGGTGTTATATTATAGAGTTTAGTCTAGTGAGGATGTACAGAGACAGGTTTAGTGAAAATATAGAGAGACATGACTAGTGAAGATATACGGAGACATGTCTAGTGAAAATATACAGAGACATGACTAGTGAAAATATACAGAGACATGACTAGTGAAAATATACAGAGACATGACTAGTGAAGATGTACAGAGACATGTTAAGTGAAAATATACAGAGACATGACTAGTGAAGATGTACAGAGACATGACTAGTGAAAATATACAGAGACATGACTAGTGAAGATGTACAGAAACATGACTAGTGAAGATGTACAGAGACATGACAAGTGAAGATGTACAGGGTTCTTGGTTTGTTAGGACGACACTATGTCATTTGATATGGGCTCTGAAGTGTGTCGTCTCATCATTCATTGCTCATGTGATTTGCAATCTGGTGTCAGTTCTGTCGTGTGCCATCTCACTTTACTCCTGTGTTGTGTGTCATATCTTATCAGTCATGTGTCATCTCACTTGTTCAGGTCTGCGACATGTGTATGTGTTGTCTCACATTTTTTATGTCATTTGCCATATTGTTGGCGGGTGCTATGGTGTGGTTTGCTTCCTTTCCTATTAAACGTCTGTCGTCCTTATCTTTTGTCTTCCTTTTTTGTTTGTTACTCTCCTGTAACACCTCTAATCATTGGCACTTTATATGACCTAAATGTGTTGCAAGTATCATAAAACACTTGACTAAAACAAAAATTTGTCAAACATGTTGGATCTGTCTTGTGTCATTTCACATCATTTTTCTTTTCTTCTTTCTCCTCAGTCGTCCCAGACCAGCAGAACTGAGACAGAGCCCGGTCAGGTTAGACAATGGAGCCTCTTTACACTTCCATTTGTGTCCTGCAGCAACTCTTCCTGAGTATTTTGTTGTGGTAGATTATAGATATGCAGCCACAAAATTCTTATGTGTATGTTTGGGACATGGTATGTTCATTGCACACACACACACATACATACTCCATTTAATCAGCTGATAGGGGAATTTGGATATCAATGCAGAAATGTATTACACCAACATCACCTGTCATGTAATTTCAGAATACGGACAATACCAACATGTCACTGTGAGTTTTACTTGTCATGAGTCGACAAAGAATTTTTTGTGATCTCTCTACTTGAGTGTCCCAATTTCAACTGGGGTCTCTATAGAAGTTTAGGGTAGTACAACAGAACTCTCATTAGCATTTGTAGAGTGAAATGTAATGATTTGACTGAAAGATGCATGAATATATGCTAGAGTAGAGACTTGTTGAAGCAAATATAAGCCCAGATCTCTTTGATCCCTGCAGGCATGAACCGCAGGCCCCACCACTGAGTGATCAGGAGTTTGCCGAGATTTTCCAACGCAACAAGACTGTTTCCAGCAGCGCCATCAACCGTGCAGTTCAGGATGCCAGCTCAGGTGAGAGTCACAGTTCCAAGGGTTGTAGAGTCAGGGTAAACCGATGTGCAGTAGCATTTCTTTCCCAAAGATGGGGCTTTATTTTTCTTGTATGTCATGTGGTGTCTGTTCTCCTGTAGATAATGTGATGTAATTTCTCTTACAGATGTTGTGGCTCCTTTCCTCTCATAGATCATGTGGTATTTCTCTTACATGTTACGTTGCGTCATTTTTCCCACAGATAGTTTGATGTCATTTTTCTCACAGCTCCTAATAGACTGATAGCTTTGAAATGTAATGTAGGGCTGAAGTCTCCATGGAACATGTGTCAGTAAGGTTGTAAGTAATGTAATGCACCAATCGCAATGGAGCAGGTGTTTGCCTGGCTGCATTGTTGTATTAGTTTCTGCATTGTGACCCCACTGACTCAGATCATTGTTGTTCATTGATTTTCCTGTATCTGGCCGCCTCCTTCTCTTTGCGAATTGGGGAGGGAGAGGACTGGTGTAGTTCTGCTCTGCTGTTTTGTTGTCTGTTTGATGACAATTTCTTTTCTATGTTTGATGATGCTGACTCCTTTGTGTAAGACTTCGCCATTTGCTGCTTTAAAAAGAGATGCGGGATGGAGTCTTACACTGAGCAGTTGATAGGCTGTTTGTATGTTTGGCTATAGATTGTCTTTGTTTAATTTAAACAGGTGACTTTGCCGGGGCTATTGAAACTTTGGTGACTGCAATTTCCTTGATCAAACAGTCAAAGATTGCTGGGGACGATCGTTGCAAAATTCTGATCAGTTCCCTCCAGGACACTCTTCATGGTATTGAGGAGAAATCATATGGGTCCAGGTAAGTGTTCCATCTGCCCTCTGATTTACAAAGCTTTTGTCTTTTTTTAACAAAATACATTAGGCAGTGTTTTTCTGATTATAGACACATTAAGCAGGTATTCCTGCTGTCCTGAAATTACCATGACAGTCAGCAATTGGGAATCTGAGAAGAGATGATATACACTACACCAAAAATCAGCCCCACTTGATGTACAAGAGCAGGAATTACGAGTAGATTTAGGAGGTAACTTTATCTAAAAAAGGCACTTAATCTAGTGTAAGTTAGCCTAGCTAGACTAACACTCAAGGCATAGGAAGCATCAGCGATTTTTACAGTTTATGACATTCACTTTTGCATTAAACCCTGCTTTTTAAAAATTTCACTCACAAATGAACAATGTTTCTGCTTTAGAAAAGTTGCAGGATATGTGCTTTTGATTTGTTTTTAAATTGCGTTTCAAGCATTTTTTTTGGTATTTACTTCACCTCTGTTTGGACAAGCACCCGAAAAAATTCTGCATTTGCATAAATTTTCTCTATTTCTGAAAGGTCATCACAAACTACATGAGGTTTCTTTTTTGTCATTTTTGTTATATTATGGTAGTGTGTTATTTCAGGTGTTTCTGTAGTGAGAAGATGATTTATATGGTGTTAGTTTAATTCTTGTGAACTTTTAAAAATCTCCTAAAATGTCCAGACTCCAGGGCATTTGTTTCTGAATAAAATCCAGATACAAGTTAGTAAATGTTCTTCTGATTTTGGATAGGAGCAGTCGGAGGTCTCGCTCAAGAGATAGAGATCGGGAACGTGAACGCCTTGAGAAAAGGCCACGTCATCGTTCACGTAGCAGAGAGAGAGATCTAAGGGAGTACCGTGAGCGATCTCGGGAGCGTGATCGTGAGAGGGATCGCCATTATGATGATCGGCGCGAGAGAGAACGCGAACGTGAACGCAGCGAGAGAAGTGACCGAGGGGAGCGTGAGCGAGAACGCGAGCGTAGTGACAGAGAGAGGGTGGAGCGGGAGCGCAGTGACCGGGAGCGTGCAGACAGAGAACGTGTGGAGAGAGAGCGCAGTGAGAGGGAGAGAAGTGACCGGGAGAGAGAGTACAGCAGCAGTCGCCGACACTGAGCTCCTCCTGTTCTTCATCTTCATCATCACCACAGGTACTTTCCCTTCACATCTCTGTATGTGCAATTGTTTATATTATGTGTCTGTTCATGTGTGGACTTGTTCTTTGTGGATTCATGTCTCTGCTCTCAGAATAGGCAAAAAAAGTTTGTCCAGGGCTAGTACTGGCTTCCATCTTATCCTGGTCTTATGGTCAACTTGTGTGGGCAGAGTGCACGTCTGGCAGAGCCTGTACGTAGAGCTGTCCCGCCAGCCTATGACAGACTCTTGTCTAAGGCTGTCACACTTCCATATGATAAGGTGAGTCTACTTAGCTTTGCTTGTATTCGTTGTCCTTTTGTTTATTGCCTGTTCGATGTCTGACCCAGGTTTTCCCCCATTTATTTTCCAGAAGTTGAGAGCGGAGCAGAGCACTCCTCTCGGACCCTCTTTCTTTGTTCTTCTACCTACAGTATGTCTAGCCTGCTGAGAGCCGCGCACAGCACAGCATACTACTTAGTCACATTTCTTCTTGCAGTTCTCCCCAGTCACGAGCTGGACAAAGATCTCTTCCTCAACTATGTGTTGTTCATGTGGAACCAGGAACCTGTGACTTTTGTATTTGTTTGTGTGGAGAGAGTGACCAGTGATGTGTGTGTTGTTGGTGTGGAAAGAGTAAGCTGAGAAATGTGTGCCTGTGGAGAGGAAGGGGAGAGATACATGTGTGGGGAGTTTGTGTGACTTGTGTGGAGCTGAAGGGCCACAGTGGGTAGCTGACATACCCCCCTCTTGTGGGCTCAGGGGGACATAAATAACAACTGTTTTGATGTAAACATTGTATCATGGGCTAGTGTTCAAGGCTTACAAGTTGATTCTGCAGTTCTAGAGGGTCTGAGTAAGTCGTAGGTAAGATCTTTGGGGCCTATAGATGAAGGAACAGTTCAGGTAGATTGTGGCCTTGCTGTCTCCCCACCCTGACTTTTAAAGTCCTCATGGTGGACTAATTGATCAGTGCTCTTTGGTGTTGCTGGTTCATTTGGAAAAAATACAAGTCCACATAGGGCTGAGCCATGTTGCACTGATGTTCAAGGCAATTTATTTTGCCACACAGTCTTGTGTTGATGTCAGGAGGGAATTACCTTTGTCCTTCATGCCGTTGAATATTTTCAGTGTGACTGTTGTGTGAAAGTTAAGCTTTGTGTGTAAAACCCCGGTGATGTTTATCTAATTTAATGAAGTTTGTCATTTGTAGATCAAAATGTATGTTAAATTATTATTAACCATGAACAACCAAATACAGTCAATATTTGACATTTCCCGTTTAGACATTGCAATACAGTGAGTGTGTGATTGCTGCGTGTTGATGATACTGAGCATGAAGGAATTTCACTCTTTATATTTGTATGTAAGACAATGAGCAAAACAAAGTTGCAGTGCAGTCCATGATTTCTCAGCAAGCATTCTTGATGTTGAGATGTATCCAGCCATGGCTCTCACACTTTGGCCAGTGGGTGATTCTGTCTAGTTTCCCGCTAGAATCATACTGTGTGCACATGTCTCCAGTGCAAGTCCCCGACCCCATTTGTTTTCCAAGAGAAACTAGCAGATGTGTTATGGGACAATGACTGGTATTTTGTATCTGTATCTCTCAGCAGGAAAAGGATATAATTTGGGAAAGACTTTTATCTTATCCCGATATCTCAGAGAAGCTAATGGATGCACCGGGGATAAAGACATATATCTTTCCCCTATTGTTCTAGAAAAGGCTACAGATAGACTTGTAATTCATATATCTCTAAAAAGCTCACAGATATGCTGTGGATAAAGATTTTTTAATCTCATTTCTCTATTTTAGGAAACATGTACATATTGCATTTTCTGTGTCATGAAAAAAAAAATGTGTCAAATGAAAGCAAAGGTTCAGGGAAAAAAGCCAAGTTATTATAACATTAGAATTTTGTTATGAGAATGCAGAGCGTTATGGACAAAAGTATTGTTACAAGATAGCATGGTGTGTTAAAAGTAATATGGAAGGACGCTTGCCTTTTTCTAACTACGCGAAGACTGCCGTTGTATGAGATACTATTGATTGAAATTCTTTGAGTCATTTGTATTAGAAGCTGTGTTAGGCAAACATCTTTTTTATCTACTAGTGCTTAAAAGTTCCGTGAGCCCTACTGTCAATTTAGAAACTGTAAGGTAGCAATGACCACGAAAAACCTTTTTTTGCCAGAAAGTGTTTGCAAATAGGTGCATTTTGTAGCTTTATCTTCACCAAGCATTGAACTTTTTTTGAAATTTTGAAATCCATCAATAAACAAAAAAGTTACGTATTTTTTAATCAATTAATTTCTGGTGCACTTTTATATAATGAAAAAACCCCCAAATATGGGACGTTCTTTGGGTGAGTTTTGAGACAATATTCGTCATAACTCGCTCATTTCTCGGAGTATTTAAAAGAAACTTTGCAACCCAGTACATTTTCTAGTGCAGAATCTAGTCCTGCTTTCAGATTCTTCATAGCTATCCTATTTTTTGAGTTATGAAGACGTTTATAGGTAAAAATGTGGCG
>NW_004797388.1:1269088-1286024 GCF_000002075.1 Aplysia californica
ACAGCTCCGAAAAATCTTCAAAGCGCACCACATCAACCACTTTGGCAAACCTTTTCGACTGCTTCTAGGATGGGTACAATGTTGTCAAACTGCATACTACTAGATTGACCTCTTTTCTGATTGGCTGCCAAGTTTCATTCATATCCATTCACGAGAAGCGGCGTGAGAGTGAGTTGAAGACAACAACCTTTGCGTTAGTGCGTCCCACGAAACACCCCCGCTGCGGGGGCCAAAAATCGGCAGAACAAAACGCGCTCGGTGGGCATTGCTATGTAAGGAAATCAGCTGTGTAGCTTGAATTAAGTAGAGGTTATATACACATGTGACTTCAGTAACGCATGGAGGAAAAGTGGTATTGAATAACTGTTAATGAATTTTATCTGTACTAAGTATGATTTGTAGCTATGTGCTTGAACAGGTAGATTTGTAATACAAAGGGGGGAACTAGTTGTCCAGAATAGCTTTCACTGAATCTCATCTGTACTGTACATGATTTTAAGCTCTGTACATAAATTATGATAGTAAATGTTTGACATTAAGAAAAAAAAACTTCCATTAAATATCACCTATAATTTTAAGGCTTGTGCACGCAAGAGAAATTAATTACATAGGGAGGACAGGACAAAGTGCTAAGAGTAACTTCCGTTGAATTTTGCGTGGACTGTATATGACTTGGCTATGTGCACAACTTGTAAATTTGTATGCAACAGAGAGAGGAAGGTTGAGAATCTCACCTGTAATGTACATATTTAACAGAAAGATGTTTAGAATAGTTTGGAGACAACAGGGTGTTAAACGTCCATTGAATCTGCCAGTGTACTTCCTCCCAATATGAGCTTCCTTATTTCCCCATACATGTTTTTTATATTTTTTTATTACGGGAAGGGAAAATGTCCATTAAAGTGCATCTCTGAATTTGTTTTTCTCTTACATTCATACTTATGACAAAACTTATTTACCTGTCAATGAAGGAGTATTGAGAAGCAAATGTTAAATTTTCAAATGTTAGCAAACATATATGGCTCTGATTGTAATGTGGAAACTCTCATTTTGAAGAAAAATGTGATTAATTTAAACAGACCACTTCTCCGAAAGGTTTAATGTATTGTTTTCCTCCTTAACCTCTTGTATTGCTGCCGACCTACAGAGAACCCTAATAAAACTGGATTTCTCTCGTTTTATAATTTGCCTATCGAAAGACAGATTGATTTTGGATAAAAATCTTTTTTTTTTTAAACTGCTTTGGTTAAAGATAATGTGTGATTGGTAATCATTTATGGAAATCAGTAGTTTCAAGGACAGCTGGAAGGTCCCTTTTTTTCCTCTTTTCACTCTCTCTTCCTTTGTCTATGGTTCCTTTTCTTTCCGTTGGGCCTGCATGTTTTACCCTGGACGTTTTCAAATTCTGGCAGTAATGTGTATTTTCTTGATGAGAATCATGCTGTAGCCTTTTGGTGGAACACATTTGTGAAATATTTGGATTTGTTCCCAAAAGTCTCACCTTCCACTGCTATTTTGTACTGACTTCAATATGTAATCAATGATACAGGATTACGAGAACTGACAAAAGCGGAAGTATATCCTTTCACAAGTTAATGCAAGTTAGGGTTGAGGTCTCCTAATCTGCCATTTCTCACTCCTTGCTTTTAGGGAGTCAGAAGCATCAAATGATGCACAATGCTGTTTTCAGTGAAAGATCTTGTCACAGGGTTTGTGAAATGCAATATTTTCCCATTTTTTAGCCATTTGGTGATGTTATCGGAAGTAGATTAGTTCCTGTACCAGATTAGCCTCTTGAATTGCTGCACGTTTTTGTCATAAGTTCTTACAGGCTCATTTTATTTGCTTTTTTACCTTTTGTGCGGAAGGTGGGGGGGGGGGGGGGGTGTTGGAACAGCAGTTCATTTTATTTGGCAGGGGTTTAGCCAAGTCTTTGCCCCCCCTGGTCATTGGGAAGATTTTGAGAAATTCTGCATTTTGTTTATCAAAGGGTTAGCAGGTCTTTTTTGAAAACTGATGCCTGTTGCCTTGAACAGGCAGCTTGGGGATTTCTAAGTTACAGATTTTTATTTCAAGTATATTCATTATTCTGTTAATGTTTATTTGCTGCGTTGATTTGCCAGTTTATATTGTTGTTTTATCTTTAGGTAGGGATGCTTATTGTACTATTCAGTGCGTACCAATCCTATTATGATTGCTATCAACTTTTGAAACAGGTGCCATTATTTTGTCGATAATATGCAGGTCTTTAAGCCAGGTTCTATTCGTTGGAAGCACTGTTTTGATACATGGGTCTGTAGCAGCGTCCTTGCGTCTATGGTATTATGGTAAGACTCTTCTCCGGGTACACAAAAGATGTGTATTTGATTCCCATGTAGGGGTCCTTTTTTTTGTGGGTTGTATTCAACACTAGCTGGTTTTGAAAAACAGGTTTGACGCAGCCTATTTCTTAAATGATTGCCTTCCAAATTAATTTCCATGAGGGTTTTAACAAATTTTCAAAATTAGGAGTGGTGGAGTGGGAGATAAGATGAGTTTAGGGGATTAATTGTTGCTGGGATGTGGCGTTTGCCAACTGTTAACTTTCAGGTTTCGATAGGAGTTGAATATAAACAAGCTCATTTCCTTTATATGATTTGTCCTATAAGAGACATATAAACATTCTAAATATTGATATGATACTTTCCGAATTTGTTTACATGTGATATTTATACCAAAGAGATATTATCTACCGTTATGTCTTTCACTAGTATTTTGCCTTTTGTGGACTCTTTACATCCACATGAACTTTCTACAGTTTTTCTCTGTGATAAGTTGAGAGTGACATTCCCTGCTCTTTTTGAGGGCGTGCTCTGCGGTGTGTTTGTGTGAGTGATTTTCGGTGAGATTGTGAGAGAATCGTGCGCTGCGGTGTGTTTGTGTGAGTGATTTTCGGTGAGATTGTGAGAGAATCGTGCGCTGCGGTGTGTTTGTGTGTGTGATTGTCGGTGAGATTGTGAGAGAACCATTCGCTGCGGTGTGTTTGTGTGAGTGATGTTCGGTGAGATTGTGAGAGAATCGTGCGCTGCGATGTGTTTGTGTGAGTGATGCTTTGCGAGTTTGTGAGAGAGACGAGCTCTGTGATTTTGTTTGTGGGAGAGCCATGTTCTGTGATGTGTTTGTTGGAGTTTCCTTGTCTTGATTTTGTGGACTCTGTAGCGGATGGTGACGTAGCGGATGGTGACGCCATTGGCAACAATGCCAATTACTTTACTTACTTTTACTTTTTCATCCTCTGTTGCCGTTAAGCAATGCCGATGGTGGATGGAAATGACTGAGTGCTGTTGATGGGTGGGTGACTGTTCGTGTGTGTGTATGTTATGTAATTCTGTTACAAAGTAAACAGATATGAATCTCTCTGTGTGTTTGTGTGAACATGTTGCTTTTTTTCAGGAATTGAATTTTTATTGTCTAAATTGCAATATTTTTGTGTTTGATATACTATTATATATGCTTTGGTCTGTTACTTTTTAAAAACTTTTTTTTCCTTTTTTTTAAAACTTAAAAATATTTTTTGCTGCTCTTGGATTTGAAATAATCTCCACTGTCTTTTTTAACTGTTGGTGTAACGGGTGAACTGCATGCTTGTGGAGTTTCGAAAGTGTGAACATCTCACATGCTCTGTTTATCACTTTTTAGACCACTGAATCGAATGTGTTCAATGCTGGTTTGATGTCTGTTTCATGATGTACATGATTTCTTGAGTGTTAATGATTGCTCTTCTTTCAGCGGGATGGTGAGGCAGAGAAAGAATTGAGTCTCATAAATGTTGTCCACTCTCTGCCCTGTAAAATGTTGTGAGAAGTAGAGCACTAATGAAACATGTCTTTTGTACAGGTGCTGTGCTTGTGCTCTCTCCTCTCCAGTTTGCCAGTTGAAATTGCCACCACGCATGCCTTATTTTTGTCATTTCTTATGCTGGACATACATTTTTGCCCACATAGGTATTGTTTATCATTTTGATGGAGTAGGTGTGTTGGATTGAGAGATACTGTAAGTGTGCCAGAAGGTGTAGTGTGCTGGACAGAAAAATAGGACCTGTGTGTGTGTGTCAGCAGGTGTGTAGGACAGAGTTGCTACATAATAATAATATGTGCCAAAGTGATAGAGGACACGCGACACGAGAGAGTGTGGTCCTATCATTGTGAAGACCGTTCAGCTATCCATGCTTCTCTCCGCATTAAAAAAGAAATTGCTTGGATGTTGCGAAATTTATGGTGCTCAGATTGGGAAAAATTTCCCCTTCTTTTTGTTGATTCTGCTATCATTTGGATTAATACTTCCTCTGTGTATAGCGTGAAGTACTCGGTTACCTCGTTCTGACTGTGTGCTTCCTTCCTGGCATCTGTTGCCTTGCCTCATGCTGGTGACATATGCAGCTAATGATGGTAATTCACTGCCTTTGATATGCTGGCGCAAATAATGATGATCATTAACACTATCTTTGATGTGCTGATGCAACTAATGATCGTCTTGACTAGTCGTCAGTGACTTTGATATGCTGACTACCAGAATGCTTTGTTGTTGTTTTCTGCTATGACAGTGACAGGGCTCATTACTAGTTGTGAACCCATAAGACATCTGTCTTGTCCTGATGTTTGTTTTTAAGGGGCATGTTGGCTTTGTGGAGGTAAGGTGCTTACCTCAAATACCAAAGTGACTATTTTGATCTTAGTTGTTATAGTTGATAGATTATTTTCATTTTTATCTTTTTCTTGTTTTTAACACTTGGCGCCTAGGATAGGTTGAATTGAGTGCCTGGTCGTGAGGAGATCTTGTGTAGAGATCTTCTGTCAATGACGTTTCGGTAGTTGCAAGTTGGAGAACAGGCCTGACCTGGGTCAGGGTACTCAATTACATATACGGGCAGTATTCGAAAGTAGTGTAGTTGGTGTAGATAGTAAGGATTACCTGTGCAGTAGGCCTGGGGCTGCCCAAAAGGCCATGGACACTGCTTCATACATGTGTAGTAGGAAAGCCAGTTGTGTACATAGAAGTCGGTTGCATTGTTGTTTATGAAACGTACTGACGATAAACAACCCTTGAGGTCATGTTAGGAAGGAAGAAAAAAATTGTTTTCGTTGTTTCAAGTCTACATATGGGTCACAGTATTGGTTAATGTTACAACAGAAGACCAGTGGGTGTTTCTGTTCTCCGTGCATAGTATTACTTTACGTTTTGGCAGTCTCCGTGCATAGTATTACTTTACGTTTTGGCAGTCTCCGTGCATAGTATTACTTTATGTTTTGGCAGTCTCCGTGCATAGTATTACTTTACGTTTTGGCAGTCTCCGTGCATAGTATTACTTTATGTTTTGGCAGTCTCCGTGCATAGTATTACTTTACGTTTTGGCAGTCTCCGTGCATAGTATTACTTTATGTTTTGGCAGAGAGCTCCTGTTGTCCACATGTTGGTCTCGCTAATGCTTACATTAGGATTAAGAACTCCGTGATGTTTCTGGTGAACAATGGTTTTTGTGTAGATTATTTGAAAATTTAAGGACATATTTTTGCTCTTTTTCTCTCTCTGTCTCTGTCTCTCTCTGTCTCTGTCTCTCTGTCTCTCTCTCTCTCTCTCTCTCGATATCCTTCTTGTGTGCTCCTCGTTTGTCTACCCCTCTCTCTTCTACCCTACTTCTCTGTCTTGAAGGTGGTTGGAGGGTGCAGTTGGTACATTCCACTCTTATTCTATCCTTCTTTTGTGTCTCTTGCTTTTTTTCTGCACCAAGTGTCATTATCATATCAAATGTGTTTCTCTGTACAACTTAACCGCCTCCTGCCTGTCTCATTTTGGGGGTTGGAGGTGGTGTTGTTTTTACTTTCAATGAATTGTTTTGTTACTTGTTGAATTTTTGTCCAAATTATGCTTTATTTTTGTTTCTTTTTAGTTTTTATTTTTGTTTCTTTTTTGTTGGGGAGCAGGGGATTATGTATGTGTTTATTGTAATACGGTTTTATGTGTTGACTGTTGGTTTCAGGGCCGTGTGTGCTTTTAATGTGTGAGTCAGGGTTGTATGTGTTTGTTGAATGGGTGTAAAGAGTGAATTCTGTGTGTTAAGACATTTCTATCATAGTAAACACAGGTTGAATGGCTTTGATAGCCAGGGTGTTTGTATTTATTTTCCTGGAAGGGATGTTCAAAGTTTGCACGTGATAAAAAAGTTAAATAACGATCTTTCCGTTTTTGGCATACTTTGGCTAGGTCATTTGAATACTGGGATGGCCCATTTTCAGGTTGGTTTGCTTTAATTAAGCTAGTTACAAAATCATAGAAATAATAAATACTCTCAAAGGTCTCAAAAACCAGTGTTATTGAGTTGTGTCATCTACTTTTGACTTGTTGTAAGAAGCCAAGATAAACCTAAGATTGCAAGCTAGATGTGCATGTGTTTACTGGTACCCCAATTGGAGCTTAAAGAAAGCAGCAGAACACTTTCCTGTTTTCATCACCATTCTTCATTTCACACTGGCAAGTTTAATTGTTTTGGGTATGTGAATGGCTCAGTCAGAGTATGGCAATCGGCCTATGACAATTGGTTACAAAATACAGTGGAGCCTGTTTTAACTGAAAGTCCGAAATTACCGGTAAACCGAATAAGAGTAAATCCTCGTTTTATTTTGTCTATATTAAAGAAAATGTGGCGGCCACGCAGATTTCAATATGATCGGACTTTCCTGGATTTTTTTTTAAACAAGGGTGCTGTCTTTTTCATCCCATTGGGTAAAAAGTACAGTTGTTCCCTCATCCAATCCGGACATTGGGAATTGCCTTGTTAGTGAGACAACTTCCTGGGCCTTTGGCATATTGTGATAGGGTGGCCAATTCCTTTCCACGCCACCTTTACTTCCCCAACTCGAAGTCAGGTACCCATTGCTACTGGGTGGGCAGGAGGGGGCGAAAAAATTCCTATGTCCAAACCGAGGCTCGAACCCGGACTTTCCGCTTCGGAGACGAGCGCTCTAACCGCTCCGCCACCGCACCCATTGGGTACTGATACTGAAATGGGTACAGTATCAAAGCTGACCTTGAATATAAAGCAAGATACCCCATTTTAAGAGGCTGTTGAAATGGCCTTTACATTATAAATGCTTTGTGCAGGTAAGATGGCACTGATGGGTGTTGAGTTTGTCCTTAAATGTACATATGAAGAGGGATGATGGCGTATGTTTTTCGTTCTCCATGACTGGCTGCAGTGTCCCCATAAATTATTGTTTGTATTTTAGTCCGGAAAAATTATGGCCTTTTGAACTGAATATTTTGGCAGTACAATGTTTTTGGTTTTTCATTTTTCCTTGTTTTCTTGTTTTCCTTTTTTCCTCCTTTTTTTTTACTACATTGTATTTTTATACTTTTTGTGGTAATTTTTGTCCTTTGAGAGGTCTTTGTATCTGCTACATTAACTTATCATCAAAGCAATATTTTTATGTCCGTATGAGATGCACATATGCTTCATAAGGCTGTCAGATTTAAATGGGTAATGAAAGATGCTAAGAAAAGCTAGTCCTCACTTGTAAGAAATAACATGCTTTTGTTGCCAGTTTGTCCAATTTTTTTGTTTGGATGAAAGTTTATACAGGAGTTCTTGCCATTTCCTACTGTTCTATATGACAGCATTTCTGTTTCCTTTTTCTTTTTGGAATATATATAGCATTTGATTCAGCTCTGGTGCCCCTGACCCTTGTATGGGTGGTTGATGGGTGCTCTGCTGTGGTTTGCTCCTACTTTCCTATAAAAAATGTATTGTCTCTTTCTCCCCTCCTTTTTTGTGTTTGGTACTCTCTTGCAACACCTCTAATCTTCGGCTCTTATTTGACCTTATTGTGTTGCAAGTGCTGTAAAACCCTACTTAAAAAAACATCTGTCATCCTTATCCCTTCTTTTTTGTTTTTGTTACTCTCTTGTAACACCTCTGATTTTCAGCGCGTATGACTTGACTGTGTTGCATGTGCCGTAAGTCTTGTATTAAAACAAAAAAATAATGACCCCTGCAAAATTGAAAACATGTGACTTTCCTGTTTCCGTGTTCCTGGTCTGTGAGCTTCAATGTAACGAGAAGTTGCAACTGTAAATTGAACCGGTTAGGTAGATACTCTCAGAGGTACATCTTGTATCCACCCTGAACATTTTCGTGTCTGTAACTGAAACCAAATTATATCAGTCTGTGGTGTAGTGATTAGGTATATAGCTGTAGCAGACATAAGAGTTTGATTCCTTTGTATGTACAATGTTTATCGAGTATGTGTCTGCTGGGTTGTTGTATCCCTCTCAGCCCAGGTTGGGTTGGCTCTGACAGGCCGGGATGGAAGCCCACGTTCTAAATAGTCCAAATTGTGTTAATGGTGGCAATAAAAACAATTTGCTTTTTAATTGTTCAGTGCAAGACTAAGTTGTACGACATACTTTTTCAAATGGCTTATGGCAGAGTTGTAATAATATTTTGCATTAATATAGTGCTCTCTCCCTTACGAGAATAAACCACGAGCACTTTCTTTGGGTCGATCACATGATCACCGAGTGTAATTCTTCATTCACCCAAGATAAAACATTACATAGTAATAAGAGAACCAGGTAAACGACATATAGAACTTTCTAAACCATACATTAATTATATTCATGTAAAGACAGCAGTAAAAAAAACCCATATCAGCACCTATTAAAGCACTACAACTAAGAATTAAGCAAATGATTCAAGAGCAGTGGCTTAACTATATAAGTAGGATTTGTTATTCCTCTGAAGTCCTAGGGCAAGGAGCTCCACGAAGCAGTCTTGGAGATGTGAGTTTGATTAGCGTGTGAGGAGAATTTGTAAAGAATATCTCTGCCTTTCTGCTGGGATGTTGTTTCCCTTTCAGCCTGGGTCACCTGTGACAGACGCGGTTAAAGCTGTCCCCCCTCCAAAATGGTATAGATAGTGTTGGTTGGGGTGTAAAACTTCTGTAATATAATTATTAAATATTATAAACTCGTTAAAATGTCAAAGTAGTTTCTCAAGAGTCTGATAGCATCCTGGTATTCTGTTAGACTCATAGTTGTCTCAGCAGCATGCTGTAGTGGGTTCCTCCTCTTTATAAAAAATATAATTATTTTTTTGTTATTTTAACATTTATTTTTTATTTGTAACAGACTTTACACATGTTTTACTGTAGACAGTGTTGGTCTATGATCTGCTCTAGCTGATATTGGTCTTTTGTCCATTTTTCTCTGGTGGTTTTGTTCTACTTCTATAACTGCATTGGCGCTTCTTCCTACTCTTCTTCTTTCCTTTCTCCCTGTGTCTCGTCCTCATCTTCCTGGCAGGGGTTTAGAGGGCACCACTGGTAGGTCCTACTTCTGTTGTTTTTTTCTCTTAAGTTTGCCTTTTCCTATCTCTGAATGGCCGCAGGCTTGCCATCTGCCCTGAAATTCAGGGAACTGTCCCGGATTCGGCAATCAGGAATTTGAGAAAACATTACATACACCACACCAAAACCAGTCTGGCTTGATGGTGTTCAAACACAGGGTGTCCCTGATTGGGTTTTTTAAAAGTTGGCAAGTCTGTGGTTCAAACATCCCTTTCCTCCTCCTTCTCTTCTAGATAATTTGCTAGTTGCTTGTATCCGATGTTAACAGGACATTGCTCCTTTTTATACCGAATGGCCCTCTTGGCCTGATCACGGGAATGTCATAGCATGAGTGAATTTTAAAAGAACTTATCAGCTATCCTTGTAGTATTGTTTTGGTTGATCATTTATTTTTTTCTTAATGTAAAGCTGCGATTGTCAGTAAGACCTAAACGTTTTGCACTGTACCACCGAAAATCTGTTGCTAAAACTCAAATGTCGTTTTTGCCTTAGCCAGTGTTCAGTAAGGTACTGTCAATGTTGTTTTAGTCCGGCCACAGTGTGGTTGGTGGGTGCTCTGGCGTGTCTGCTCCTTCTTTCCTATCAAAGATCTATCGTCATTATCTATCCTTTTTTGTATTTGTTACTCTCTTGTAACATCTCTAAACTTCGATGCTTATATGACCTTATTGCGTTGCAAGTGCCGTAAACTCTAACTAAAACTAAAAAGTGTTCAATGAGGTACTGTCAATGATGTTTTAGCCTGACCACAGTGTTCAATGAGACATTAGGTCTAAGTGTTTCGTGATGCACTCCCTATATGTATTGTTGAAGCTGTGACTCTTTTGTCATGCTTGTTGCCTTTGTTTCTTCTCACTGTTTTCTTGATCCATTTTAATGTCATTAACACGTACTCCCTTGAGTTTCTCCTTATTTTTGTCTGTTTATATATATATATATCTGAAACATTGGTAAGAATAACTATTAAGTAAGGGTGGGTGTATAAAAGAGAACCGCATAAAGTACAAATATTGACAAAAGTTATCCTCCTCTGTGGAGTTCTGATAACTAAATGAGAATTAAAGAAATTGGCTTAAGTTGTAAGCTGTGTTTAAATTTCCCGCACATGAATTGGGACCAGAAAAATAGCAAGAGGCTCTTCTACTTTCTAGAAGTCATTAATAGAATGTGGACACTTGTGACACAAGATAGCAACTGATGTAAAATGGAAACAATGACTTATTTTTATAGATAAGATTACTGGCCTTGGACATTTACAAGGACACTTATGTAGGCGATATATTGTTTACCTGTCTGAAAGTTACGAGATGATAAAGCAAAATCCAGGAAAAAACTTTAAAGGAGTGGCGCAGAGGATTAAGTTTTGTCATTTTTAATCCCTAAAACTTGCTATGACAGCCTGCTAACAAGAAAGTAGACTGTGGACAAATTTTCATCTGATTTTGTGATGACTACAAACGGTGAGATATACCAGAATATGTACAGCATTTCACAATGATCACTCGCTATTTTTCTCTTCTGAAGTGTTTGCCCAAACTCTTATTACTATTTGACCATATCAGCATGTTAGCCTTTGACATCAACGTGGTCTGTTACAGTTGGTAGCTTTACATTTGGTCTGCATTTTTTGTTCATGCCTTTTTGTATTGCAGCTTCATTCGGTAAGTAAGTGTACCTTCAGTCATGAGAGACGACCCCACTTTTTCAAGTCAGCAGTTTAAGAAGTGATGGAATGTCTAGCTGCCATGTTGAATTGGTCTCTCACTAGCTCTGAATTGCTTTCGTGTCAGTGATTGCTCGCATTGTTACCGTCCGCATTATAAAAATGATCCCTAATGTACAAATATTATGGTAGGCCTACCTGTCCTGGTATTGGTAGCCCAGTTACAGCTTATTTGTAGTAATCGTAAGTCGGTCACTTCTGCGGTAGACCTGCAGGCTAGCTTGTTAACGGACATGCATGACAGTTTCTTTCTGTCGCAAAAAGGCCCCAGGTGGAATCATGTGGTGACTCCACTGTCTGTCGTGTAGCTAGAATGTGGTGAAAAACCTGCATGTCTTCTTTCTATTAAATGGAACCAGCAGTGCAGCATGACGGGTCTGTGCGTGCCCACCATGTCTTATATTTCATCCGTGTCTGATTGACTGGCATCTGTGGTGTAGCAGTTAAGCATTGCACTGTCCCAGGCAAAAGAGCCGAGTTTGATTCCTGACTGGAGGGAAATTTATTGGGTTGTCTTTCTGCCAGGACGTTGCATCCCTCCCAGCTTGGGTTGTCTTAGACAGGCAGTGTCAAAGCAGCCCTCTTATATGATCTAAATTGTGTCAATTGGGGCATGAAATACCTCCAATAATTTTTATTTGAAATGTCTGCTGGAGTTGTACTGGTCTGAGGTCGTAATCTGACTTATGTCGTTTTCTTCCATGTTGATGATGCAATTGTTTTCCCGTACTATTGGTTCCCACGGAATAGACTGTAGCTTTTATGCTAGTTAAGTGTTTTACCTCATTATCTTTGTGACATAGCTTATTCTTCTGCATTACCGCCTTTTGTTACACATTATCAACACATTATTTGTCCTTCATTTGGTTCTTTTTGTTCATCCTCAACAGTTTTGTATGAATAATCATATCCTGTCATCCTCAGGTCAAATTCTTCAAATGTGTGTAATTTGCTTGTCGTTTTTAAAAATCCATTACAAACTTATAAGTATATGTATATATATCTAAATTTATACTTTTGTCTTGTATACACACCTGTTTGCAGTGAACCTGGCCTCCAATAACATTGAATGTCAGGTCCAATGTTCAATTTGTTGAGTCCAAGGTTTCAGTGACATCATATTAGCAAGACACAAGAGAATGTGCCATTGACGTTATTTATTCCATGGGAATGTCTGTCCTGAATGTTTGTTTTGTTTTAGTAGAGGGTTTTACGGCACTCGCAACTGCATAAGGTCATATGAGCACCAAGGGGTGGATGTCAATAGAGAAGTCCTTACAGGGAATCAGACTTACTCTGCTCACCTCTCTAGCTTCAACAGCACAAAGTCTGCTTCGACTATCAAGGCACCTCAGAAATTTTCAAATAGCGGGTCACAAGAGTGTGACAAACATACAAAAGAAGTAGAGGAAAAAATGACGATAGTAAGGATTAGGAAAGAAAAAGCAGCAGTTCCCTGTTGTAGTTCAGGCACAGTTATGAGCATGACATTGTTGGATCAGTGCATTTACAATTCTGCTATGCATTAGAACGAGAAATGTCCCCCCTTTGGGAATGGCCTAAAAACACTTCAGTCAGTGGCACCGCCCTGGGAGGGGCTGTCCTGAATGTGTCCATGTACTGTATTTTTCTAGCTTCTCAATGACTCTGTAATTGGAATCTAATGAGAGATATTTTGTTTTCCTGAATACCATGGGGAAAGTTAAGTCTAGACTAGACTACCAAATCCTAGGAAGTGGATTAGCTGTTGTGAGTGCATGAGAGGCTGCCATGAAAGAATTGGTGCACATGTCTGTCATTGGACATTCTTGAGTAAGTGCTTTGTCTGGTCTTGCAAGGGTAGGTCTTGCCTTTCTTTCATTATTTCTGTCTGTCCACCTTGCTTTTTCACTGCACTTTGATTAGTTAGGGCTCGTCAAAGAAGACAAATGCTCAGGTGTTTTTTTAGGTCCAAGGTTTGGTTAACACTTGGTATTTTGTTGATTTTAATGAATTCAAAAGTTGTGAAAGATCAGATTCCGTTTTGTTTTAGTGAGTGCAATGTCAACAGATGTGAGGTTCACTGTATTTGTAGACAATGTTTTCTATGTGACCTTTGATGGTAGACTGGTGCTTACCTCTCACTCTTGGTCTCTCTGGCCTCTCTCAGACCTGCTCTTCCTCTTGCCTCTCAGACCTGTTCTCTCTTTTGCCTCTCTCAGACCTGTAATTTTATTTGTTCTTTTCTTACTCCTTTCGCACACTTACCACGATATTGATGGATCTACTTCCATATGATCTCTAAGTTGTTACTGTTGTTTTGCTTTACATTTCCCTGCATTTATTGTGTGGCATCATGGTGAAATCAGGCGCTTGTTAGAATAATGAAATTGAAGAAACCAACATTTTCCCACTTGTTGGGAAAACAACATTTTCCCACTTGTTGGGAAAATTAAATATATTTTTTAAAGGGCGGGGTGGGCCTTTTATACATTGCAGTTTGAGTTTTACTAAGGAACATTTAAAAAGGACACAAGGATGTAAAGTTGCAGTTTCCATGGACACACTCAAGCTTTGGAAGTCACCAAACTTTGATGGTCACTTTCTCGCTAATTTTACATGTTCACCAGGAGACACCCACCCCCTTAAATCGCAAATATTAAATATCTGAACTTCTATTCAGACAGCTGGGTGTGTAAAAATAAGAAAAGTAAGGCAACCAAACAGGCGTGTAAGATTATGCTACTAATTTCATATGGCCCAACACTTGACAAATGCCGTATTCCACCACGTCATGACGCTAATGACCATTATCATGCTGATGTGCTTCTCTTTTATTCCCATTCAATACACCTCTCGGTCACACTTCTTGTACATTTGCAAGTACGGATTATTATTACTCTTTGCATGGACCAACTTAACCTGATAATTTAATGTTACATTTGTTGACATCATGTCTTCATGGACAATTTTTTTTCATGTGCTCTTTCTCAATTGTTGGTATAGAGTGCACTGTAGTATTCTGTTTGTTTTTAAAAAGACTTGTAGACAGAAAGTGGAAACCATGCTCCCCCTGGGTAAACTTTTGCTGCAATGCATTCTTTAAGAATAAGTGAAGTGAACAATATATTTGGTAGTCCAATGTTTTGATTATTTGTGTAAAGCTTGTGAAGTATTGTTATGTACCCATACAATGTACTTTGTACGTGTACCTATTTTTCTTTGCCTGCTACTGAAATCCTAGCAAGGCCTTGGGCTTCCACTTCCTTTCTTGTCACCAGCTCTATATTACAAAAAATATTGCGTATGCATTGTTCATGTATTGCCCTACTTGTCCTTTGAGTGCTGAAATGATTTATTTCGCACTCTTAAAAGCATCTGCAAAATGTGATCAAATACTGCTCTACCTGTCAACATGTTTTTTGCCTTAACATGTCTGTATACTTGCTCCCTTGTGTGTCTGTGTGGTTGTGTGTGTGTGTGCACGCATCTGTGCGCGTGTGTGTCTGTGTATAAAAGATATGTGTTAGAAGAGAGCAAGCACACAGCACACTGAGGCAGGGGGGATATGGGGGTGGGGGATGGAGTTCATGATCCCCTGTTATAGGTTGTTTTTTCTTCTCTCCGAACTGAGCCCCAAATGGACAGAAATGGATTAATTGGAAACATTTCATTTACCAAGGTCTTGTTGTAACAGGGGAATTTTTGCACAATGGAAGCAGGGAAGAGAGTCGTTCTCCATCAAGCGGTTGTACGGAAAAGGGCAGTTACACTTTGCAGATGTTGGTGCTGACTGTAAAAGCTGACGCGATACCATGATGTAACTCACACATGGTGAAGTCTGACCTGTTGCCATGATGTGACTCATACTGTGACCTGATGCCATGATGTAACTCATCCCTGTTTTTCCCTCTTTCCTTTTCTTTCCATTTCTTCTAGGCCTCATCATGTTACAAGTTTTTTTGCTGAAGTGGTCACGAAGTTTCTCCAGTGCGATATCCAGCTTGTTTTGTGTCAGTGACTTGTGTGTTCACCTACTTTGTAGCTTGTTATATTTACATGTTTTTGTGCAGTCATTATTCACTGCATTGTGACCTCTGGTCAATGGACGTGGGGGGAGGAGGGGGAAAACAATAGTTCTGTAGGCACAAATTGTTTTTAACTTCTTCAAGGTAACTGTTCCATACCAGACAGGAGGGGGGGGGGTGTCTTTGTGGGGAATGCAACTGGGAAGTGGAGTGTAAGGCAGTCTGACACGGGAATGAACACAAGTTGGTGCTGGGCAGAAATGGACTCGTCAGTCTCTCACTTTGCACTCGGGACTTGGCGTAGAATGGGCTGCTGTCGACAAGTCGTCGTCAGATCGTGGAGGATGGAGTCGCCGTGGGATATAGTCTGCGTCTACACATCCTCTAGGACTTGATGGAGCGGCCAACGGACATAGGACGCTGAACTTTTTGTGGTGGCCCCTGTGTCAAGAGGTTTCCCCTCTTGATGTTGAATGATAGACTTGTGCAGGTAATCTTTGTTATTTCCATTTCTGCTTTTTTTATGACTTGTATTTTGACCGCTCCCAACAGGCAAGCATAGGATACAGATTTTTTCTTGATGCATTTTCATTGTAGCTCCAACATTACTCACATGTGTTACTTTAGTGTTAGTTGTCCAGTGAGCCAAAGATACACTACATTGATGTTCTGTTTTGGAGAAGTGCCAAGTGGGATACAGCATGATTGGTTTTTAAAAAGTACTAAAGAAAGGGAAGGGGCCAGGATCAGTGCACAAGTAGCTGTCCATTTCACAGTTCTTTTCGTATTAAAATGTCTCGCAACATGGATACTGATGCACCCCCGCGGATCATTCCAACAAGCTGATTTCGCACATTTTGTCTTTGGGCGTGGCATCACGAAACGTAGACATGTTTTGTCACTGGCGAATTGTTACAGAAATGTCAAAGCTTTGATGTGTGCTTCTTTTTTAAACAAATCATTGCCGTATCATGAGTAATTCTCAAAAAGACAAAACATGTAACACACACAAACCCACTCGGGCGTTCAGAAATCTGACAACAGCTCACCAGCGACAGGTGTATCTCGTAATCAGTGTGAGAATTGGAAAGTAATTGGTGGCATGGACTTTGTTTTATTGAGCTTCAAAATGTGTTTACTGTACCTAAAAAATGGGACAGAGTAGCCTACATGTATATATTATATAATCATTAGTATTTTATAACAGTCTGCGCGGTTTTTTAATTATTAGAACAAGAACAGTTGTTGGATGTTAGTTTTTTGTTTGTTCAAATCTATTTTCTTTTTTTTGAACTGACTGCTTGAGCCGCTAAACTGAGTTGTTTCCAGTCCAGTGGTTAGTGGATAACATTAACAGTGGGTTTAGTTAGAGTTAGAGATTGACAATTTCTTGTCGAATCTCCATTTTTAATAACAGTGAAAACAGTTCATAACAGAGAGTGAGCTTAAGAAGAAGTCACAATTTCACTGTTTAAAAAAAAAGAGAGATACTACAAGAAAGCGCTGATGTCGCCATTTAGTAATTGTGATCATACAGTGAGTAAAATTCCTTTCTTCAGTCTTTGACTTTGAGATCGTATGTGTTTCAATTTGCTGTCGCTTTTTCATTTATCACCGTGGTTAAGTTACCTAATTTACTAACCAGAAAAACTTTAAAAAACCCATTGCCTTAAAACGACTGAAGTATTAACTACTGAGATAATGTTGAAATGTCAGAAATGACCATAAAATAATATTAATAATAAATAATAATCAAGGCGCATAATACTTCCAATGTACTACTTTCATATTTAGGTGGTTCGAAAATGTATGTGTAGGGAGGAAGG
>NW_004797388.1:1286280-1289041 GCF_000002075.1 Aplysia californica
GGGGGGGGGGGGGGTTGCTTCAAATTTAGCACTCAGTTGATCCCAGGTTTTGGGTTTGACAAAACTGTATCTCTCTCCCTCCTCCACCCCCCCCCTTCCCCCTCTGAAATTTCTGGCTGAACCCCAGCGACGACACCCTGTGCCATGTGTTGTTATAATTTTAGCATTGTACCGTGCTTGCTATAAAAAAGTGTGCTAAAAAAATAATAATGTGAAAAAAAACTATGCTTTACACGAGTTTGGTTAATTTGGCTATTTTGTGTGTGACTGAATCTTGCGCGATTGATCACGCGATTTCTAAAGGCAAAGGGGCATGCGCAGAAATCCCCACGGGCCAGTAGCGCCAGGCCGACCGAGATCGGGCGACTAGCTTCTCCGAAAAAAGAAACGGGCACATTTTCCGTAATAATGGTCCGATTTTCAAAAGAAAAACATCACTAGTTTTGTTTTAAAGAGTTCTTTAACTTGTTATTGGGGGAAAATAATTACATGTTGATGTAAAACTGAAAGCGGTTTCAATATTACATGTAGGCCTATGACTCAAGCAGGAGGTTGGCGGGTGCTCTGGGTTGTGGTTTGTTCCTTTTTTCCTATGAACAATCAACCGTCCTTATCTGTCCTCGTTCTTTTCTGTGTATGCTACTCTCTTGTAACAACACTTCTAATCCTCGGCGCTTATATGACCTATTTATGTTGCAAGTGCCTGCCGTTAAACCCATGCTAAAACTAAACTAAAAAAGCATAACAGATTTGAAGAATACATAAAATTCGACGAGTATGGTATAAAGCCGGAGATTGATACAAGAATCACCAAAGAATATATTCTATGATAATTACTGAGGGGAATCGAGTACAGATAGGCTATATGTTATATAATATGCACCATGCAATGAGTCATACTCATACCCCGAAGAACAGCGACTTCAGTTCTATGATCAACTGAGGGATCTTTTAAACACCGTGGATGACGAACATGATGTGACAACCATGGGGGACTTTAACGGAAGAGTGGGAACGATGAAGACGACGTCGGGGGAGAGATACATGGGGCCACACAGTGACAGAGAAACAGATCAAAACAGTAATGGAGAAAAATGCTATTACAGTTGTGCGCAGAACATGACCCCGTCATATAAAAATAGATCTACCTTCTTCCAACACAAAAGGAGTCAAGTTAAAACTTGGTGCAAATGGAATGACCTAAAGATAGCATCACAAATTGATTATATCCTAGCCGAAAGATCGAAACTGAGAAAAATCAGAGACTCAGGGGTGATTCCCATCTACATCTTCTTAGACACTGATCACAGACCAGTCATCATGACTATTGATACACCAAAAGGAAAAGTCCAAAAGCAAAGAAACGACGAGAAGTCGTAAATTACAGAAATATAAATGACAATACTAAAGATAAGGTAGGCCTACATGAACGTTTGAAAGGTGTATTTCACAAATTGCCCAAACAACCGGGAGACATTGAAGAGGAGTGGAGCCACTTCAAAGCATGTGTGAACAGAGCATTAAAAGAAGAGTGCGGCACCAGGAAAACGAGAGGGCAGAAATAGAATACAACTATAATATGGTGGAATGACCAAGTGAAGGAAGCCATTCAGCTGAAGAAAAAGGCATTTCAAAAGTGGCAGAAATCAAAGACAGGAAGATTCCATCCTATACGGAAAGGAACGCCGCCAAACGTCACGGGTAGTAAAAGAAATTAAGAACAGATCCTGGACAGTATAAGGAGAACAGCTGGTAATACTGGTAAAAAATTAAAGAAAACCCTTGAGAGTTTTACAAGAGAGTTAAAAGCACGAGGATGCGGGAAGAACCATTCAATTCAACTGAAATAGTCAATGATGAGAACGGAAACCCTATTTTCAGTCTTCTAATAAGCCAAAGATTAAAGAAAGATGGAAACGCTATTTCCAGGAGCTGATGAATCCTACAGGAGAAACAACACCAAACAGCTTCTCACTAACCAAAAAAAGAACCCGCACCAGAACCATCAATAGTGCTGAGTGAAACCCAACATGTTATAAAGATTTAAAGAAAAGCCCCACAAACAAAGCGCCAGACGTTGATAACATCACAGCAGAAGAGATCAAGCTATGCAGCCATCGGTGAACTCTGGTCTGACTATGGAGGATATTTAACCTGGCTTGGGCGACAAAAAGAACACCCGATGACTGGCAACGAGAAGTCACTGTACCTATTTTTGGAAAAAGAAAGGTAACAAAATAGAAGCCTACAGAGGAATGTCACTTCTCAGCCATCACCATGTGGGTAGTAAACCGTTTGCCAAGATACTGGAAATGAGAGTGAGACCAATTGTAGAGAGACTCAACTCAATGAATCCCTGTTTGGATTCAGAAATGACAGGGACAGTACTAGTGTCAGTACTGACGCCATTTTTGCATTAAGACAGTTGTGTGAGACTGCCATTGCATATGATGACAAAGACCCCTATGGTCTTCGCGGATCAGGAAAAGGCGATCGACCGGGTAAATAGATGTCAACTTTGGGAAGTGTTAGAGGAATATGTTGTAACAGGACAATATTGCTGGAGAACATCATGGCCATTTTATAAAAAGGCAGCCGCTATTTTCACGACTTGTCATGGAAACAACATGTACGCGCATTTTCGTGAAAAAAAAAAATTACGCGCATTTTCACGACTTGTTTTTCTCTTTGGACCAATTCAATCAGTGAACAGCTGGGTCATGCCAGAGGTGTATATAAATAGACTCTCTGCCCTTTGGCC
>NW_004797388.1:1289141-1292718 GCF_000002075.1 Aplysia californica
CCTACAGGAGAAACAACACCAAACAGCTTCTCACTAACCAAAAAAAGAACCCGCACCAGAACCATCAATAGTGCTGAGTGAAACCCAACATGTTATAAAGATTTAAAGAAAAGCCCCACAAACAAAGCGCCAGACGTTGATAACATCACAGCAGAAGAGATCAAGCTATGCAGCCATCGGTGAACTCTGGTCTGACTATGGAGGATATTTAACCTGGCTTGGGCGACAAAAAGAACACCCGATGACTGGCAACGAGAAGTCACTGTACCTATTTTTGGAAAAAGAAAGGTAACAAAATAGAAGCCTACAGAGGAATGTCACTTCTCAGCCATCACCATGTGGGTAGTAAACCGTTTGCCAAGATACTGGAAATGAGAGTGAGACCAATTGTAGAGACTCAACTCAATGAATCCCTGTTTGGCTTCAGAAAAGACAGGCGCCATATTTGCATTAAGACAGTTGTGTGAGACTGCCATTGCATATGATGACAAAGACCCCTATGGTCTTCGCGGATCAGGAAAAGGCGATCGACCGGGTAAATAGATGTCAACTTTGGGAAGTGTTAGAGGAATATGTTGTAACAGGACAGTATTGCTGGAGAACATCATGGCCACTTTATAAAAAGGCAGCCGATATTTTCACGACTTGTCATGGAAACAACATGTACGCGCATTTTCGTGAAAAAAAAAATTACGCGCATTTTCACGACTTGTTTTTCTCTTTGGACCAATTCAATCAGTGAACAGCTGGGTCATGCCAGAGGTGTATATAAATAGACTCTCTGCCCTTTGGCCATGTCCTCTCTCTCTCTCTCTCTCTCTCTCTCTCTCTCTCTCTCTCTCTCTCTCTCTCTCTCTCTCTCTCTCTCTCTCTCTCTCTCTCTCTCTCTCTCTCTCTCTCTCTCTCTCGATAAGAATGGCGGATGCAAATCCCCATCCCTCCGAAGTGGGACGAATTTTTAAAGCGTATCGTGAGTTTGGGGAAGAATTTCGGAAGTACTGCGGTACAAAGTATGTTTTCAGCATAAAATCCTCGAAATCCGTTACACAATCAAAGACGAGTCGAAACACTACCCGGCAGAGTGGCAGTACTGTTTGTGTTCTTGTCTCTTTAACAAAGGTTGATTAAAGCTTTTTGAGGATTGAAAATGTCATTTTTCAACTGCCGCCATTATTCAAGTTCTCATCGCATCTCTTACAGTAGGCTACGCAAATCTGGGAACCTCAATCCTGACGGTATGATCACCAATCCTATAGATTCTACTCTATTTTTCCTCCATATTTTACGCATTCGATTGTGGAATGCCAAAACCAGAGCACAATTTCACTTATTAACAAAAACAATCTTTATTTTGGCAGCCTTTATTTTTTTAAGACCGAGCTGCACAGAAGGACAATGGTCGAGCGGGCACAAATAGGCCTATAACTTACAGCCGAGGATGAGATTCTAGATCTACCGCCCGAGAAGCAAAAAAGCAAGTGTGCCCCCCCCCTCCTTTTCTCTCTTTGTCTGTCGTCTGTTCGTTCGTCTGTCTGTCTGTCTCCGCCCCCCCCCCTCTCTATCTTTTCAAAGATTTCGGGATGTAGATCTAGGCTACGGGTTTGGCAAGGGTGGTTTTGACACCTTAATTGGAATGGCGTCAGAACAAGTCCAAAATCGGAAACAAGATCTAGATCTACCGAAAAAAAGCATAGAAAATATAGAACTCTGCGGCAAGAGCCGGTGTGTCTTTGACATGTCGTGAATAAGCGTGTAATTTTTTTTTCACGACCCGGCTGCCTTATAAAAACAGCCTGTGTCCCGTGAGATCAACAGAAGGACTATTGGACTGGTTCCCAATCAAGTCTGGAAAAAAACAAACTGGTATAGGTTTAACGCCCCTATCAACACTTTTAGGTTATTTAACGGGCGGGACCTTCTAGTTTAACGTCCGTCTCCGATAGGACCTAGCCAAGTGGGAAGTTCGTGTAAAGTGCCTTTCCCAAGGACACAACGTCGGACCGAGCTGAGGCTCGAACCCCCAAACTCGCAATCTCACGATTACGAGTCCGGTAGCCTAACCACTAGGCTACCGACGCCACCTAATCAAGTCTGGAGTGAGACAAGGGTGTGTTATCTCTCCTCTGCTCTTCATCATTTACATGGATAAGATCATGAAAGCAGCAAATGACAACATCACTGAACTGAACGAGCTTCTATTTGCTGATAACCAGAGTGTATTAAATACAGATGAAGAGGAATCACAAAATACACACCACAAAACTAAATGAAGAATGTAAATAGGCCTACCTAAACATGAAAATCCCCAATTCACAAACAGATGTTATGAAGGCCTGCAGATGCCCAGGGAAACTCAACATCCTTATTGACGGGACACAACTCCAACAAGTAGAGGAATTTAAATATTTGGGAAGCATCTTCACACAAGATGGGCGTATGGACAAAGAAATAGAAACAAGAACTATGAAGGCAAATGCAGTGACCTACCAGCTTGCACCCCTGTTGAGTCAAAAGAACATCTCAACTGGATATCTCAGCTCATCAATAGAATCATCATACCAACCTTAACATACCAGTGCATCGGATCCCACATTCCAGTTCATATTATTTTTCTTTCTATTTCATGCGATAGAAAAGAAAGAAAATCTGGATCAGTACTAACAATAGACCCAAGAAACTTTATCAAGCAAATAATTGCATCAGATACTTTAATAGGCGCTTCAATTTAATTTTGACTTTGTTAACAACACGAGCCCGGACTCTTCATACTACTAAGCCGTACGCAATGAAATGCTTTGGGCAGGGGAAAAAGGAAGGAGGGGGGAGCTCAGTGAAAAGGAAATAGGCTACTTGAGTCTAAAAAGTCTCGTTTTCTTCATAGGCCTACTATCGAATGAAATAAGGCACAATTTAAATTTAAGGTCAGTGAATGTAAAACATTAACAAAATTGATTAACTTTTCCAAAATGAAGTTAAAAAATCTTTCGGCGATGTATTTCCCTGTCTTGTACATTTCAAACAATGAACAGGGAGCCAAAAATGCGTGACGTCACTGCTCGGCACGATGTCACGGTGGAAGGGTTCAGCTAGGTTTTCGCGGATTTGGTTGATATTCTTAAAATAAAAGTTAATAAAAGGGTAAAACTTCACTAGCCAAGGAAAGACTTCTACGATTACCAATTAAACGTTTTCTGGAAGAACAAAGAATGGTTTACCGACAAGGGGAGTTTGAAAAAAATATGACGAGAAAATTTAAGAAAAACAAATGGTTATAAATTGCCTATTTTTTTATCTTGAAATATCTCGATACTCATTAGAGTTAGTCGCACATCGACCAGGAAAAAACCCCCAACGATTTGAAGGCCATCCAAAGGCAGTGAAGACATGTATTGGACTTAGTTGTTGGTTCCCTAAATTAAACAAAAATATGGGCAGTTTGAACCCACTGTCGCGATGAGACGTCATGTCCGGAAACAAGACTCAATGGGACTTTCCGAAGCCGAATCAGGCTGTAGTGAGCGCTTTCACCGAAGTGCCTTCTTCGAGACATCGTCCAATCTTGCAAATTTCGTATGAT
>NW_004797388.1:1292818-1294352 GCF_000002075.1 Aplysia californica
ATACTTTAATAGGCGCTTCAATTTAATTTTGACTTTGTTAACAACACGAGCCCGGACTCTTCATAGGCCTACTACTAAGCCGTACGCAATGAAATGCTTTGGGCAGGGGAAAAAGGAAGGAGGGGGGAGCTCAGTGAAAAGGAAATACTTGAGTCTAAAAAGTCTCGTTTTCTTCATAGGCCTACTATCGAATGAAATAAGGCACAATTTAAATTTAAGGTCAGTGAATGTAAAACATCAACAAAATTGATTAACTTTTCCAAAATGAAGTTAAAAAATCTTTCGGCGATGTATTTCCCTGTCTTGTACATTTCAAACAATGAACAGGGAGCCAAAAATGCGTGACGTCACTGCTCGGCACGATGTCACGGTGGAAGGGTTCAGCTAGGTTTTCGCGGATTTGGTTGATATTCTTAAAATAAAAGTTAATAAAAGGGTAAAACTTCACTAGCCAAGGAAAGACTTCTACGATTACCAATTAAACGTTTTCTGGAAGAACAAAGAATGGTTTACCGACAAGGGGAGTTTGAAAAAAATATGACGAGAAAATTTAAGAAAAACAAATGGTTATAAATTGCCTATTTTTTATCTTGAAATATCTCGATACTCATTAGAGTTAGTCGCACAGCGACCAGGAAAAAACCCCCAACGATTTGAAGGCCATCCAAAGGCAGTGAAGACATGTATTGGACTTAGTTGTTGGTTCCCTAAATTAAACAAAAATATGGGCAGTTTGAACCCACTGTCGCGATGAGACGTCATGTCCGGAAACAAGACTCAATGGGACTTTCCGAAGCCGAATCAGGCTGTAGTGAGCGCTTTCACCGAAGTGCCTTCTTCGAGACATCGTCCAATCTTGCAAATTTCGTATGATCGATAGATCGTCCAGTTTTTTCAATTTTTTCTTTTTTCAATTTTTCGTTACGTGTAACCTAATTGTAACAAATAGGCCTATCAGTGGATAATTAAAGTAACAAAAAAATATTAAGGAGGGGCTGCGAAGATGTTGTATCATTCTGCAAACATTTTAATTAAGGTGAAATAGTGATGAAAGATTGTTTAAAAAATAACAACTCCAGAACAATAGTGCGAGTGACTATTTTTCTGTTTATTATCCAGTCTTTTGTCCTAATGAGTCTGCAGTTCTTTGCTTTGACAGCATATAAGTGCAAGCAAATCGCTATCGTAGCGAAGAGTCATAGCGACTTTTCTGCGCAAGGAGAACGAATCTCCCCAATCGAAAGAGAATAGGACGAAAAATTGGATCGAGAATACACTTCGATAAAAAAACAACTCAGTTCTGGTATGCGATGGATTTGATTCGATTTAACGTTGAGTGTAACTGGCGCTTTCACAGCCTCGGTTACACGCAACGATAAATTGTACAAAAACTTGATGATCTATCGAACTGGAGAGAAATAATCAGGTGTAACCACAAAATGGTTCTAAGTTCGGACGGCTGGACGATGATTTGGACACGCGGTCGAGAAATCAGGCGCAGCTTGATATTTTCCGCGCGATCACGGGCAGATTT
>NW_004797388.1:1294452-1295738 GCF_000002075.1 Aplysia californica
GGGGGGACGCGCTGTGACATACAAGCGTAGAATCAATTTAAATTTTGCAGCCACGCAGGATTAAACTTAGGGCTCAAATTTTTTAAAATTGTTATCGCAGGTAAAAACTGATTTCGTATTCGGAATCAGCGTCTCAAAATAAACACTGTTGCTGGCAGGGAAACTGATTTTAAGGGTTTTTATGTACATTTTAGCAATTAATTTTTTATTATTTAGTTGATCGTCAAATGTGAGGTTGTGTATCAATGGCACCCGGTGCGTTGCACGTCTGCAGTCAAATCAGTGATATTGGAATCTCCCTGATCGAAAGAAAACTGGACGATAGATTGGAACGTCTGAACAGACTACACAGCTCGATAAAACGGACGTTCTCGCATACGACAAATCTGATACAATTTATCGTTGCGTGTAATCGGGCTTCGAACTGTTGGTGGGCTGTATCTGGCCTGCGGGCAGTTGTTTGCCTGTTGGGTCACAGACATGCTGGAAGTGTTCATTCAAGGGGCTTAACTGGGTCTTGAACTGTATGTAGTTCTGGTTGGAACAAGCAGGTATTCGCTGTTAACTCCCCTGAATTATAAGCGGCGTATTTCGTTGCCCGGTTGTTAAAATGTACTTTTGTTTTAGTTTTGTTCTAGTAGAGCTTTTACGGCGCTCGCAACTGCATAAGGTCATATGAGTGCCAAGGGGTGGATGTCAACAGAGAAGTCCTTGCAGGGAAGCAGACAGTTTACTCTGCTCTCTAGCTTCAACTGCACCAAGTCTGCTTCGACTGTCAAGGTACCCAGGAAATAGTTTGTCACAAGAGTGTGACAACAAACTTAGAAAAGAAGTAGAGGAAATGACGATAGTAAGGATTGGGAAGGAAAAAGCAGCAGTTCCCTGTTTTAGTTCAGGCACAGATATCAGCACGACGTTGTTGTTGGATCAGCCCATTTACATTCTACTACATGTATTACTATGCATTAGAATGGGAAATGTCCCCCCTTTGGGAATGTCCTAAAGACACTTCAGTCAGTGGCACCGCCCCGGGGGTTGTTAAAATGTACGAAGCCCAACATTTTGACATTTAAAAAATTGTAGTTTTTGAATCTGTAGTATAGGATGCATGTGCTCAAGAATATCTTTTTTCTAAACTCAAATTCTAAATGTTGAAAAAAGAAAGACAAATATACATAACGCAGGTACAATTGCTAATAGAAAGAAACAGGGTTTTTTTCTCTGTCCTGTAAAGTTTTGCTTACTGGGCTAAGTAGATATTTAAACAGTTTGACGACGATTTTATT
>NW_004797388.1:1299817-1301252 GCF_000002075.1 Aplysia californica
CACACACACACACACACGCACACACACACTCAAAGGCAAAAGAAACGCAAACACCTAAAGCATGAATAAAACACTTAACTCAACAGGGGTTTGTCATGTGTAAATGAACATTTAATTCGTCCAATTTACACATCCATGAGTGTGTCTATAGGTAGGTGTCAAGTATAAGTGTAGTTTTAACCTCACTATACCATTTTTGTGACCTTGACCTTGGGTAAAAAAAAGTCAGTACCGTGTGTGACGTCCGTTTGCTAAGAAAGATAGACGCTCTGCATCTTCGACCCATAGAATTCACGACACTGTTTATTTGTTGACCAGGGCTGAAGCCAATCGACAAGTTGTCCGTGGTCGTGTTTGTAGCAGATTGAGCTGCCTTTGAATAGCGTCCCAAACGTGCTTGAATGGGGTTTAAACTGGTGAGAGAGTTGGATGGGGCAAAAAGAATGATTTTGATCTGCCCCAGGAACTGCTGTGTTACACGGGCAGTATGAGGTCTGGCGAAGTCTTGTTGGAAAAAGAAAACCAGAATCTTATAGAAAAGGAGCACCACATAGGACTGAAGACCTTGGTCAATGTAGTAACTCAATTTTCTTGTCCTTGGTCTACTTTCTGGAAGAACACTGGTCCAGTTCTTTGATTTAGAGCGATGACTCCCCAAATCATGACGCTTAACCATCCACAAGGGTCTCCCTCTACGACGTTGGCATCCGCGCAGTGCGCCAGGTACTTGCGGCACACACGGATGTGCCCATTGACGGACCATCACAGAATCTGCTCTTGTCAGCAAACAGCATCCTTTTCCATTGTCTGTTCCTCCAGTTCACGCGAGTCTGTGCCCACAGAAGCCGGTCACAGCGGTGCTGAGTGGTCAGAATTGGCCTGCAACATAGCCGCCTGCACCGGAGACCCGTGGAGTGCAATGTCCACCGTACGGTGACTGGTACTCAGAGCCCGTCCCGTTCATCCGATGGTAGGTGTTCCTGGTGGTCTCTGCGGCTGTCAGGAATAGATCCATCCAGTATTGGCGCACCATGAGGCGATCGTGAGCTACAGTTGTCGCCCTTTGTCTTCCGGCTGGGAGGAGATCACCGATCGTATTGGTGGCGCGAAACCGGTTCAGTTGTTTGTACTGTAGATGACGGAGACAGGCACGCCTGTAACAGTTTCCACATGTTAAGCAGTCTCGCCAGCCAGTCATCGTCCAAAAGCCCCCTCACGCTTTTCTGATGAGTCTCAGTCTCAGCATCTTAATATTGCTTTCGTTTCCAACTGAATTCCATATTTCGAGGCTTCATATTTTCTGTTGGTCAGGCTTACGTGACCTCATGAACACAAATCCACTACTCGAATGAAGTGACAAGTGAGTACCCGTGGGCTGTGATAGTTGTTTAGTTGTTTGACTACCTATCAGGGCATTGAACTGTTCGAATGAGGT
>NW_004797388.1:1301888-1302987 GCF_000002075.1 Aplysia californica
TTGCCCCCCCCAAAAAAAACCCCTGAAAATTAATAAAGGGGGGGGGAGGGGCTTATTCGATACCCTGGAGTAGGTTACACTGGTCTATTGTTTCGTCTGAAGATGTCATTAACTGGGCTTTGGTATTTTGTCAAAGTCTCGAGAAGGTTCAGCGTAAACAGACACACTGTGTATGCCACACAGTCCCAAACGAGTAGGACTCAGAAAGACAAAATGAAGGGTGGACGCATTAATTCTAACGCAACACTTGAGAAATCAATTTCAACCGGCAAATAAGACCCATGATGAGTCGATAAGACATAGCAATGACAGTCTGATCTTTGTCATGCAGCCCCGTCACATCCAGCACAGACTTCACTGTGCACAGCGTCGCGTGTGATGGCCACGTCGTATTTGGAATACGTACATGTTTTCAGATGAGTCTCAATTTTGGCTGGAACGGCACGATGTACGGGCCAAAATCTTCAAAATACCCAACGAAAGGTTATATCCCAGCCTGCTTCAGACACGTAAATAATTTCGATGGAGTTTATGTCATGGTGTGGGCTGGAATCAGTGATGTTTGCGAGACCACGCTTGTGTCTATTCGTGGGAGCATAACAGCTCACGGCTAAATCATCTTCTCGAGCCCAAAGCAATATATTTTTCTTTCAAAATCAAGCCCAAGGACAAGTATTCATGCATGATAATGCACCAGCTCATAAAGCTACTGTGACAAATCAATTTCTCAAAAATAACCATCTTCCTCTCCTGCACCCATGACCGGCATTCATCAGATCTCAATCCAGTTTGGGCATGTGCGGGACATTTTAGATCGCGCCATTCGTGCCAGACCACGCTTCCCCTGCCCCCTTACTAAGTCAGTACAAGCCTTAAGTCAAAAGCGTAATATCACCCCTCAATAGACAATACCTTGATTCAGCCCATCCATACATATGTCGACGATGTGAAGATGTGAAGAACGCCAGAGGTCATCACACGTTACTGACAGCTGCTACTCTTCATTTAGACCCCTGACAACTATAAGTTCAAATTTAAATTTAAAAACATTTTTAACTTTGCATTCCACGTGTTTACCTTGCTGCAAAATGAATGCACT
>NW_004797388.1:1303408-1313842 GCF_000002075.1 Aplysia californica
TGTGTGTGTGTGTGTGTGAATGTGTGTGTATTTTAACTATTTATTGTCAGTTTGAAATGTTACAAAACTATCGTTATAATTTATACCAGATTGTATGCTTCATTGCTGATAAAAATATGACTTAGTGGAGGCTAAGACTAAGAAGCAAAAACTTGACAAAACGAAAAACTAGGACATTTTTTGACTCATTTGAGGGCGCTCATTCTTGAAGACTCACTGTTTTTGACTACCTTAAATTTTCATAAGAAGCGTCACTTCGTTTTTCATACACTTTCCAAATATTTTCGTTATCTGAAGCTTACAAAGGTAGACTACCACAAACACACTATGAAATGAAATATGCAAATTCGTCATTCTAATTTGTGCATCATTGCGCGGAGTGCGTCACAACATTGGCCCAGGTCTGCTGCTGATCAGACAAATCACTACCAAAGAATAACAAAGTTCTATCTGCTCAGTACCTAGTTTCGAGAAAATTTACGTTTCACAAAATGTCATGGTTCACTGAATGCAATTCTTTTAATATCTCAATAACGACTCCGGATAATCTGACGATTTTGGTAGAGCAGACAGATAGAACATATTAGTTTCTGACCTCATGGTCCTAGTAACTCAAAACAGCCAAATGTGTCAGGTATGTCTTTGTAAGTCTAAGATAGCAAAATGAGTCCCTACGTCATTCAAGAGTCAAAAGAATTGTTTTAAGATTTAAGCGTGCTGGAATATCGATAGCGCAAGCGTTCAAAGGTCCAAAATCATTTGTTTCTATCGATTTTGCCTTAATGCAAATAGACGTTATTTTAGGAAGCTTTCGCCAGCAGACAGAACAACATCACAATGTTGTCTTGAAATATTTCCAGGATCACTTGAACGGAATTAAGTTGAAAACAGCCTGCTTATCAAAGCAGCTGACAAGCAGATTCTTAACCTTTTGGGTAGAAGAAATAATTGTTCGCACATAATCGCACGCGTGAGTTTTACGAATTTACTTAACAGATTTGTTTTCTTGTTTGTATGAATTATTAATGAATTTTGGACTAAGCCTGATATAGCCTACAGTAGGCATAGCGGGAGGTTGGAGGGCGCCTCTGTAGGTTTTATTTCTTTACTTTTCCTCTGTTGTTTCTGTCTGTCTGTCTTACTTTCAGCACTAAATACCCATTATTGTGTCAATGAGGTTACTCAAACAAACAAACAACAGGCACAGCAGATATACCTAAATTAAATCCCACTTCGTTACGGCTTAACAATTAATGCCGATTTATTCTTAATGTATGATGACTATTTGAATATTTGTTATTTCTCTGAATAATTTTTACGTAAGCTTCTAATTACACAAGACAAACCCTGCTGAATAAAATAAAATGTAAGAAAATACAATACGATGGGCCACTTAAAACGACTCGAGACCATAGTGAAAGACTGCTTGAAGAAAGGGTGTGGGGCAGAAGAGCCACAGGAAGACAAAGAGTAACTTGGATGGACAATATAAAAACATGGACTGACCTGGATATTGGCCTAAGGTGCAAGGGCAGCTCGCGACTGTGAAGGATGGAGGGTCATTGCATGTCAACCTCTGAGTGACTCTGTTTGCTAATTTGCTACTCGTTTTGAAAACAACGTACAGTTGTGCCGAAAGATGGTTTACGACACTCTGTGCAATTTCAGGTTTTGAATACATAGGCTATACTTACACTCACTGTTACCGAATCTCATGAACATTGCCTCTAGATTCTATGAAGCGAAGACCCGTTCTTCTTCTTCTTCTTCTTCTTCTTCTTCTTCTTCTTCTTCTTCTTCTTCTTCTCACTGTTGCTATTACAGGGTGTCTAAAACAAAAAAGAGAATCCACTTTAAGGGTAATTTACTTGGTGATCTATAGATCAGTTTTAATAGAACTTTAGAAATAAATTTCTGCTCTGTGGATGTCAGTTAATTTATTTATGTGAAGCAAATCAATGTTTACGTTCTAGAGTTATCAAGTTCTTAAAATTTCAACTAATATGCGGCGAAAAATGCAAAACTTAACAACTTCTTGATTCTAAGCGTTCAGCTACAGCGGCGAGACCGCCAACTCTGGTTTCAGAAATGTGAAATGGTATAAGTTTAACGCCCCTATCAACACTATTAGGTTACTTAAGAGTAAGAGACGGTGCCTTTGAGTTTAACGTCCATCTCCGAAAGGACCGAACCAAGTGGGAAATTCGTGTAAAGAGCCTTTCCCAAGCACACAACCTCGGACTGAGCTGACGCTCGAACCTCCGAACCTGCAATCTCACGATTACGAGCCCGCCGGTAGACTAACCGCTAGGCTACCGACGCCACTTGGTTTCAGAACAAGTACGGTAAAACCACGACAGTCCCATCAGATGTATCTTACCGTACTAAGACCATTTGGGAGACGTTTGGGAAGGAGAAAGGGCTTTTATGCTGATGAAGAGACTGGTTCAAGGACGGTGGGGCGACTTGAGATTCCCACAAATCAGGAGTGGCCCTTCCATGATTGTAATAAAAATTTCGAGAGCACATTTTAATCCTAAAACATACAAATGAACGGTCATAGTATCCGTCCACCTCCTCTAACTGAGTCCCATCGATTTTTTTTTTTATTCGACAGAGTCTAAGGAAGCAACCCACTAACAACTGAAAAGTTGAAACCAGTTAAGGTGAGATCTAAAGAATTGATCCCAAAGCATCTCACAGGGTTAGACCGCATGTCCCTCAAACAGGAACGATCCGATATTTTGTCAGGAGGAGGCAATTTGATCTGTTCGTTTACGGCATGAGGGTACAGACCAAAGGTTGAGGAACGCAAAGCGGGAATATCAAACCATAAATAATTAAAGCCAATTAGTAATTATATTGTTAATAGTTAATATATGCATTTAAACCAATGGTTCACGCGTAGACTTTGCTACTTTGAAGACCAAGATTACGAATATAACATAAGATTGTTCTTTGGAACTGTCTGGGCATATGGCTCATAAATCACCAAATGGCCGGACTTAAATGCAGCGAACGACATTTCAACCCACCCGTAATTTTTAGGGAGTAGTCGTGTCATCTTGGTGGACTCACCCAAACGGCATCTCCCCCCGGGGGCTCTCGTGGCCTAGAGGTTAAGGTGTTGGCCTCTCATTCAAAGGTCCCGGGTTCGATTCCGGGTAGCGACCACAAAATTTTCTTCTCTAAAATTGTCTCCTTTCACATCCTTTCCTGATCTCTAACAATGTTCTGTTGTCTGCTTTCATTTCCACTTTCTGCCCCCACCCCCTCACCTCCTTTGCCCCCTCCTCTGGGCTCCTGACTCTTTCTGCAGCCTTTCTACTGTTACTCCTTGGCTCCTCCTAACTGCTGTCTTTCTGCCACACCCCTGATCTTCTGGTAGGAAAGATCTACACCTAGCCTTCTCGGACAAGGGCGAAAAATCTCGGAGGGCCCGTGTGCAAGTTGCGCACGTTAAAGATCCCTTGGTGGTCTAAAATTGATAAGAGTAGGCTTCGGCCGCCACCCGGGCAAAATTCAAAATTTCCTACCAACGAAAAAGTATTAGGTGTGTCCCCCGCGCTCATATGACCTTATGCAGTTGCGAGCGCCGTAAAACCCTATACTAAACAAACAAACAAACAATTCTCCCCCCATTGCTAAGTTCAAAACCGGTGCTCCATTTCAACTGCCGACTTCCCCAGAGGCGGACGACTTCTGGTGGTATCTGGTTTGGTGGACACCCATGCTTATTCTCATACATTTCTAGCGCCGTATACTTGCTTGTGTGGAGAAACGTGATCAACACCAGGAGCACACAATTTAAATAGCTACCACCTTCTCCGAGTTTATTTGGCAATATAAATCTTAAGCGATGTGTTCTTAATTGCACACATTCGCCTTTTGGTTAATTTTAAAGAAGTTGCAAAGTTTTGAGATTCACTTAAATTTGGTTGACATTTTAAAAACTTGATGATTTGTCTCGAATACTTAAATTGATTTCCTTCATAGTTTTAACACATTTAACGCCCCTTCGGTTTAATTTTATTTGTGTCAACTTTTGTTGAAATTGGTCAAAACATGATAGAGTTCTTACTCTTTAAATGGGTTCTCTTTGTATTATCATCCGGTGTTATCATCATTATTATTGTCATCATTAATTGCCCCTTTTCCCTCGTGCGTGTGTACCTGTATCTAATACAGGAAGATTTGCTTTGAAGAATAGGTTATATATATCAGCATTTTTGAATGTAGTAGAACTTTAAAAAAAAGAAGAAGAAAAGCCGTTTTCTTATAACCAATTTCATACCCCCCCTACCCCCTTTTCATGTTCGCACAGCGGGCTAAACCAACAATACAAACAGCTTCCCGATCTGCCTGGAACGTTTTGACATTGAGCGGCACAATGACGTCACCAGCTGATTCCCCTTCGTGCTACAACTACAACACAGCCAGCGAGTACAACAGCCCCGCCAACTATTTCACCTCCTACGACGAGGACGGCTTACAACAGCAGCACCCAGCCTGCCAACCCACGCAACCCTCCTATCAGTCCATGCAGCCAGGTTACAGATACGCGTTGCCAGCGCAACCAGACCAGCGTAATAATGTAGCGGTTTCAACTTTGCAGCCGTATAGTACTGGAACGAGTAGGTACAGATGGTAGAAGGACTGGTGCAATATTGGTTTTTCTCTGTTTTACTGGGTAATAGTGATATGGTATGGTATAGTATGGTATGGTATGGTATGGTAAGGTGTGGTAGGATAGGGTAGGGTAGGGTAAGGTAAGGGTAGGATAGGGTATGTTGGGGTAGGGCAGGGTAGGATAGGCCAGGGTCATAGACTTTGATCGTTATATTATCCAAGATAGCACTGTTACGCAATGCCGGTTCACCATGGAACACACCATTATTTTGACTCTGTTTTGAACCAAATGAAAGACAAGGGGAAAGTGTTGCGCTAACATTCGATTATAGTGAGACTGATGTTTTGTCTTTCTTTAGCGTACCCATAATACGCACCAATGCAGTCAAGTTTTTATAGAAAGCAAAGAGTGGCTGCCATGGCAGTGCCGGGTCTGGGATGTTATAATCTAAGGGTATGGTATTGTATTCGTTTGAAACACCTGTAAACGTTGTCAAGCTATAATGTTTGAGACGGGACCTCTGAACGTAGCCCCTATCTCTGATTTGACCGAGCCACGTTGGCATGTAGAGAGCCGCGAACAACCCCCCCCCTCCCCAAACAATGCACGTTCAAGAATGCACCATTAGTGTTCGAAAAAGAGTTATCCGCACCATAGCCAAGCAAAATACCAACAGGGCTAGCGGTCACCTCCATTGTTATTCAGTCGCTTTTAAGTACAAGGGGGCTATCTCAGAAACTGCTGTTTTGAGAAACCCGAAGGTAAAGTTTTTAGCCCTTGTTCAGTTTTTTTTAAAGGCAAGGAGAGTTTTGTCTATTACCAAACAAAATATACGCACCGATGAAACCAAACTTCTCCTATAGGTAGGGCAATATCCACTTTTGGTGTAGGTCAAAATTTCTGGAAACCCCCGAAATCTTGTCCTTAAAAGCGACCATTTATCTGGTAGGTTTAACGCCCCTTTCAATACTATACGGTTATTTAAGGTTAATTCGGGGCCTTCATATTTAACGTCCATCACCAGTAGGACCGAGCCAGACAGGTGGATAGTCTTAGCCCTGTGGTCCATCATCATCATCATCATCATCATCGTCATCATCATCATTGCCTTTCTCACCCTGGATCAGGATATAGGCCACGAACAAACACTTTCCATCTTTCCCTATCCTGGGCTTAGTCGCTTGATGTCACTCCATGTCCTCACACTTTTCTGTATATCCATTTCTGTGACTCTTCTCCAGGTTCTATGTGGTCTTCTCCTTTTACCATTTGGGTTCCAATCTAACACTTTCCTTGTTATGTAACCCATCGTGATACCAACTGAGCTGACAGTGGGCCTCCTCCCTCTGTTTTATCATATAGCAAAAATGACAAGCAAAAGCAACAAAATAACTGATGACGTCTTTAATTTTGTGCTGTTATATTATTAACAAGTTTGTAAACAGACTGCACAGTTCGATAAAACAGACAGTTCTCTCATAAAACGAATCTGATACTATTTATCGTTGCGTGTAACCGGGGCTTTAAACACCGTGGATGACAAAGATGATGTGACTATCATGGAGGACTTTAACGGCAGAGAGGAAACAAGGAAGCCGACGTGGGAGAGATACATGAGGCCACACAGTGACAGAGAAACAGATCAAAACAGCAATGAAGAAATGCTATTACAGTTATGCGCAGAAAATGACCTCGCCATATCAAATACATTCTTCCAACACAAAAAGAGTCAAGTTAAAGCTTGGTACAAATGGAATGACCTAAAGACAGCATCACAAATTGATTTTATCCCGGCCAAAAGATCGAAACTGAGAAACATCAGAGACTCAAGAGTGATACCCAACTATATATAGACACTAACCACAGACCAGTTATCGACTACCGACACACCAAACAGGAAAAGGCCAGAAGCAAAGAAACGACGAGAAGTCGTGAATCTCAGAAATATAAATGACGATACCAAAGATAAGATACACGAACATATGAAAAATGTGTTTCACAAGTTGCCCAAACAACTGGGAGACATTGAAGAGGAATGGAGCCACTTTCAGAGAATTAAAAGACTATACGGTGGAACCACCAAGTAAAGGAAGCCATCCAGCTGAAGAAAAGGCATTTAAAAAGTGGCAGAAATCAAAGACAGGGGAAGATTACATCCTATACAGAAAGGAACGCCGCCAAACATCAAGGATAGTAAAAGAAGCTAAGAACAGATCCAGGACAATATATGGAGAACAGCCGGCAACGAAATGAAAAGAAGAACCCAGAGAGTTTTACAAGAGCGTGAGGATGCGGGAAGGACCATTCAATCCAACTGAAATAATCAATGATTAGAACGGAAACCCTATTTTCAGAAAGCCAAAGATTAAAGAAAGATGGGAACGCTATTTCCAGGAGCTGCTGAATCCTACAGGAGAAACAACACAAAACAGCTTCTCACCAAAAGAAACCACTCCAGAACCATCACTACTGCTGAGTGAAACCCAACATGTTATAAAGAAAAGCCCCACAAACAAAGCGCCAGGCGTTGATAACATCACAGCAGAAGAGATCAAGCGATGCGGCCATATCGGTGAACTCTGGGTATGGAGGATATTTAACCTGGCCTGGGCGACAAAAACAACACCCGATGACTGGCAACGAGCTGTCATTGAACCCATTTGGAAAAAGAAAGGTAACAAAAGAGACTGTGGAACCTACAGAGGAATATCCCTTCTCAGCCATGTGGGCAAAATGTTGGCCAAGATACTGGAAATGAGAATAAGACCAATTGTAGAGACTCAATTCAGTGAGTCCCAGTTTGGCTTCAGAAAAGGCAGTGCCTGTACTGACGCTATTTTCGCGTTAAGACAGTTGTGTGAGACTGCCATTGCACATGACAAAGACCTCAATACCGTCGTCGTGGATCAGGAAAAGGCGTTGGACCAGGTAGATAGGTGTCAACTTTGGGAAGTCTTAAGAGGAATATGGTGCAAGAGGACAATTGCTGGAGAACATCATGGCACTTTATAAAAACTGCCTGTATGCCGTAAGGTCAACAGAAGGACTATCGGACTGGTTCCCCATCAGCTCTGAAGTGAGACAAGGGTGTGTTCTCTCTCCGCTTCTCTTCATTACTTACATGGATAAGATCACGAAAGCAGAAAATAACAACATCACGGAACTGAAAGGGCTTCTATTTGCTGATGACCAGAATGTATTAAATACAGATGAAGAGGAATTACAAAAAACACGCCACAAAACTAACTGAGAAATGTAAACACCTCAACATGAAAATCTCCATCTCAAAAGCAGAAGTTAAGAAGGTCTGCAGAAACCCAGGGAAACTCAAAATTCTTATTGATGGAACACAGCTCCAACAAGTAGAGGAATTTAAATATTTGGGAAGCATCTTCACACAAGATGGGAGTATGGACAAAGAAATAGAAACAAGAACCATGAAGGCACATGCAATGACCTACCACCTAGCACCCCTGCTCAGCCACAAGAACATCCCTACCGAAGTGGAATCCCAACTCATCAACAGCATCTTCATACCAACATTAACACACCAGAACCAAACTTGGTTTCTAAACAAGGCACAAGAAAGAAAAATCAATGCATGCAAAATGAGGTGTCTCCGCAAAACCATCAACGTCACCAGAAGAGACCGCATAAGAAACGAAACCATACATCTTCAAACTGGAATACCACCAGCAATACAATTCATAGAGCGTCAAAGAGTCCAATGGTTTGGACATCTAATCAGAATGCCCCTGAAACAACTAGAGGCTAGAGCTTACAACATCCGAGAATCCGGCTTCAAATCAAGAGGAAGACCAAGAAAGACCTGGCTGGATGGGTTTAAAAAGGCCCTAGAACAACATAACATGTCTATCACAGACGTTACACACATAGCACAGGACCGAAACTTGCAACCCCCCCCCGACATCCTAAGGACACCAGAGGAAGGAAAAAGTAAAAAAGTAAAAGTTAAGTCAAAATAATGAAATCGAAGATACCGATATTTTTCCGTCCGTAAGACAATTTTCGTCGATTGCTATTTTTGGGGAGCTTTTTAGTGCGGATTTGAGTGAAAAACTTTCATCAAGGGTACAAAAAATGTAATTTTGCAGTTTCCAAGAACACAACAGCTTCGAAAGTCACCAGACTATTTTCTCGCTAATGTTACCTCTAACACCAGTCGATCCCCAGCTCTTCCAATCCCAAGCATTTCAACTTCTATTCAAGGTTAATGCATACTTTTCCTTCAAAAGCAAGACAAATTTACTATTGCTATAACTCCATAATATGCCAAAAATGTGGCAAGAGCTTTATTCTACCTTGTCTTGAAACTAGAATTATTTTGTATACTCCTTTAGTATGTTAAGCACATCCTTCTCTTAGCTTGGTAGACCTGTCTGCACACAGATTATAGTGCGCGCAAAAATTCGTGTTCAACATATCCTCAAATATCTCGTTAACGGGAGAATCAATGCCATCCATACTTTGCACAGCAGTTTGTGTCAATTTGTCTTAACTAAATCATATTTTTCCAGAACAATAGGGACTAGATTCAAAACCTTTTCTTCATTAATTTATATAAAATACTTGAAATCTCTGTCACACGTAAAATGGTATTGTTCACAGCGCTTCCCACTTCTCACACACATTTTGATTACGCATATGGCCTACGTCACAGCTCATCAATGACAATTCTTACTTGCAAAACTTGTTACAAGTAATTATTTTTATAGTGAACAGATTTTTTGCACTAATGGTTCTCAAAACATGTGTTCAAATTCAATAAGCATAAAGTCCCGATTAGAAAAAACAACGTGACGGACTTGCTATTAAAAGCAGTACTGCCCCAGCTGTAAACATTTAAAAAGCTGTAGAAACCACGCACTTGGATTTTTTTATTACAGTGATAGAAGGGGTGTTGAACCTATACAATTTCAATCATTTTCGAACAAACATGCCCCCCCCCTCCCTCCACCCACCCCACCCTATTTCTAGCTGTGCTCCTCTTTTTTGATTGAAACAAAAGTTCGTTTATTTTTCAGTAAAAGTTTTACGGCACTTGCAACACAAACAGGTCAAACAAGTGCCGAAGATAAGCGTTGTTACTTGTGAGTAACGTACGAAGAAAAGAAGGAAAAGGCATGACGACAATAGACATTTTATAGGAAAGAAGGAGCACACCACAGCAGAGCACCCACCAACCAACCACTGTTAAAAAAAGTGCAGGAAATCCCAGAAATCCATTCCTTCGCACACACCAAGATCTGAAGAAAAACAAATCCACCCTGTGTCTGAAACAAAAATTAGCAAAAAATCGCCAAAAGATTCCAAGGAACAAACAAATAAAAAGCAAAGAACAAATGCAAGCTGACCAAACACTGGAAACCCCCCTACCAAAACCAAACAAACAAAGCCCCAAACAAAACCAAAACGAAAGTGGAAGCAGGAAGACCACTTAAACATGACAAACACACAGCGGTAGAAGAAATGTAAGTAAATGTTTTAAAAATAAGAGGAAGTGAAAAAAGAGGAAAGGAGGGGAAAAAAAGAAGAATGCTAACCCGTTAAACAAAATTAGAAGGGTAATATTCAAGAGTTAACAGACAACAGAGAAACTCAGTTCGTGTACGAGGCAACGTGGTGAAATCAAGCTCTCGCCAAAACAGTGAAATCGGACAAACCGCTATTTTTCTGACCGTTTGTCAGGTTTTGTAGATTATTTTTGGCTCAACACCTTATAAGTCCAGGTAAAGTACGTTTCTGTGTGGACTGTATTAAACAAATCGATGAAGGGCAGAACC
>NW_004797388.1:1315221-1323016 GCF_000002075.1 Aplysia californica
ACTTACTACTACTACTACTACTACTACTACTACTACTACTACTACTACTACTACTACTACTACTACTACTACTACTACTACTACTACTACTACTATTACTACTAGTTGCCAAAAAGTTGCCATTTATTTTCAAGCTTTCAACTCTCTGTGACGACGTATATAGCAATATGTTGATAGAAACAACTCCATCTAAAACACCAGACTTTCTTGTACTCTGTTTTGAGCGTCCAGAATATCTTTTGCAGCCTCACAAAGTGTTTAGTTTTAGTTTTAGTAGAGATTTTACGGCGTGCGCAACTGCATAAGGTCATATGAGCGCCAGAAGATTAGAGGTGTTATAAGAGAGTAGTAACAAAAAACCAAACAAAACAAAAAAGAAGAAGAAGGGGAGATAAGGACGATAGATATTTCTGAGGAAAAAAGAAGCAAACCACACCAGAGCACTCGCCAACCACCCACACACAGAGTGTAAAAACTTGAAAAATAAAGGTTTCACAACAGAATGATATCAAAATTAGAACAGCAAATAAACAACCACAAAAATTAACAAATAAGGGCGAGTGTCAACCCATCCATAGACTGGCCGTTTTAACCCTAAACGCGAGTAATTCAAGAAAAAGTACAGGATCTAACATATGTAGATCATGGAATCACACACAAAGGGCCTGCCAGTGTCAATGTACGTTTTTGGTGGAGACACGCTGTAACATAACAATAACACATTTTTTAAAAAAAGGTAAGAAGAACATTACGCTATATAAACCCACAAAAATGGAAAAAATAACGCATCAGAACAATAACGAGAAAAAAATTAACACACGAACAAAATAAACCACAACAAAGAGAGAAACAGGAAAGACAAACAGCAATATATAAATAGTATGTAATGTAGCCTACTTATGTTCTTCACATGAAAATTACAAATCAGCGTAGTGTTAACAGGTGAGAAAGAGACGAAGTAAAGCGAAAGTGAAAAAAAGAGGTTTGGTTTTTTTAAAAAACAAATATTATTCCCAGTTTGTGTTGTTGTTGTTGTTGTTGTTGTTTTTTAAGTTATTTTTTCTTCCCCAGGGTTTGTTTTTTGTTGTTGGAAAAATGCAAAAATCTCGGCCGCGATGCGCGGACCCAAAAATGCCAAAAAATCGCGCTGCGACAAATGCAGAAGCTAGATTAAGGCAAGCTTTAAATGGCTACTCATCAATAGGTTGAGGGTGATATATCTCCCCCCCCCCTTTCACACATTTTCGTAACATTTACAAGGACGCTTGTGTTATCAAAACAAATATTTTTGTTGTTGTTTAAACTTGCTTATTTTCATTTTCATTTTTATTTTTAATATTTACTTTTTACTTCATTTAATAGTAGTTTCGTTTCATCAAATAGACTCGAGGTGAAATATCTTGCCATCTGCATAACTTGTCTTACCATCCGTTTTCGTATTGATTGAGTAGGTGTTTTACGGCACTATCGACTCATTATTGGTCCATTAACATCTGTGAAAACGTTTGTTAATTTGAAAATACGATTTAATGGCTTGGGTAGCATAGTGGTTAGGCTATCGGACCTGTAGTCGTAAGATTCAGGTTCGGGGGTTCAAGCCTCAGTTCGGTCCGGTGTTGTGTTTTTGGGAAAGGCACTTGGACCTATTTACCTTTTGCATCTGTCCTTTCGGAGATAGACGTTGATCCCGCCTCTTGCATAACCTAATACATGTAGCGACACCATTTGCCATTGAAATATTGTTTTTTTGGAACTACGATTTGAAACATTTGATCGCTGAAACAAGAGACTAAACGATCACTCTGCAGACTCACCGACAAAGGATGGTAACACTTGCCCAGTTGATGAAATCCAAGCTGTGACTATACATGTAGTGAAAATGGCAGCAGTCTTCAGATCAATGCTAGCCTTTATGCCACAGCGTTTTGAAGTGCAACAATAAGTAAATAAAAGTAAACTTCGCTTGACATTTCATACATTTAGTTTGCACTAGCAGTTTGTTGATTTTTATCATAACTATTCGTTTCTGTGTGTTTAAACATGTGGGTTATTTTCGGGTAAAAAAATTAATAAATTAACAACTAATTTCGTTTCACGTGATTTCTTCCAAGTGGCACCTCGCGGCTTACATCAGACTTTTTCGTGGCAAAGAACACCCCAAACCCTTTCACTTCTTACACTTCATATACTTTTAGCCTCTTTTTTGTGCATTTCAAGCATTATTTACATTTGAAATTGCTATGTGGCATTTGAATTTGCTCTGCGTTACATTTGAGATTTCTATGTTTACATATTACATATGAACTTGCTATTGTTGTACATGTATTAGGACTTTTTATGACGTCATTTGTATATTTGGATTTGTTAGGTGTAATTTGGTCTTTCTATGAGGCCTTTCAATTTGTTATGTGTATATTTGAACTGAAAAAACTATAAAAATAAAATCTCTGTTACCCTGTTCAAACAAAGCCCAAGTTCGCACTTAATTTGAAAGAAAGACTTCAGGCAAGCATTATCCCTGAGCCAGAACAGTCCGATATTGATCTGTTTTCTGTTGCGGGGTCGGGGGTTCGAGCCGCGGGCCCGACGTTGTGTCCTTGGGAAAGGCACTTTACCCGAATTTTCCTCTCTTCACCCAGGTGGAAATGGGTACCCGGCCATAGACAACGAAATATCTCGTCAGTATGTTAGTGTTTTAGCGCCTATGGATAGCTGCGTGCACTGTATGCTTCCCAGGAAGTTGAGTTTGTTTCAGAATGCTCTCAGGTCTGCTGGGGTAATAGTATAGATTCTGAAGCGCATAGAGCTTGCTGTTGAGCGGGGATTTGCGCTATACAAATGCTATCTATCTATTATTATTTTTTTTCTGTCAGCTCTGGAACCTGGGAGCGGGGTGACGTCAGTGAGAGTAGGGCGTGACCCTGTCCACGTCATCTGCCCGACCTGCCATGCAGACGTGATCACCTCTACCAATCCTGACTCAGGAACTGTCACGTGGGTTTCCTCAGCTGTTCTCTGTTTCTGTGGGTGAGTGTTTTTTGTGGGTGTTTTTGTGGGTTTCTTTTGCGAATTGTTAAAAAAATCTTCGTCATTATCACTCTCTTTGTCTTTTCACCCCACCCCCTCTCTCGCTATCTATTTCCTTCTCCCTCTCTGTACCCCCCCCTCTCTCTCTCTCTCTCTCTCTCTCTCTCTTTCTCTCTCTCTCTCTCTCACACACACACACACTCACACATACACATTCACACTTGTACAACATCTTCCTTTAATTAACACTACTGACGTTTGGAAATTGCCTTTTCAGTCCAGATATTGTAGAAGCACACCAGAAAAACACTGTGGAAAGACAGTGAACACATTTAGTGATTTAATGTCATTCAGTCAATTAATTCTCAATATGACACAACTAAACAGCGGAAACCCACTTACATTAGCTTGAATAAATGATCATTAAATGATTAGGCCTACTTCCCTTTGAAGTTTCCTAGTCACTTTATTAGACAATTCAAAAATATTGTTTAGCTTCTTTGCATTGTCTTTCGAATTTTAGATTGTATTATTTGTACCACTACTTATATAAACAACCGACTGTAGAAATGAAAGGAATCTAAACTTTAAAACAATATGTCACAGAAAAATGTGATAATGGACATCATCCAAATATATAACACACTTGGTTATTTACTTTGTTGGAAATAATAAAAGTTACTTCCTTTGTTTAATAGAACCTGTTTTTTTTACCTCCCCTGACAAAGTCATGAATACCTTTTTAGCTTTGACCTGTAATATCAACTCACCGTGAGCTTCTCTCAGTATTAATTACTGGGTAGATTTGCCGGCCACCCCAAAACTGCCCGCGGGCCATATCTGACCCAAGAGCCATAGTTTGCTCAAAACTGCCTTTAAATGGACTTTTTGTTTCTTTCCATTACCGATGTCCTTTTCGTTACTGCTCGTTTCCCACTTCCAGAGACGGAGTTGGAAGTAACGGAAGGGGAAATACGTGTGTTGGAAGAATCATGGAGTCTAAACCACACTAGCTTGCCTCATGCCTAGCATAACATTAATTAATCATGGGGATCTAAACCATCATTGTCATTGTCATTGTCATATCGAAAACACATAAAATAAACACTTAGGCTTTGATAATAACATGAAAAGTGACGATTTCGGAAAGGAATTAAGCTCCGGTTGTCTCTGGTTGGTTGTTTTGACTCCTCCTGAGAGAATACTCCTGTGTTGTTCCCTTTTACTTTCAAATCTGTTTTGAATGGGTGCGACGAAGGGACATAACTTTAATTAAAAGCAAAACAGATCCAGGAGGGTCCTATCCTGACTACAGCGAGGCAAAACGCTGTCGGTAACTGAGAAGAAAGTGATTTACTGTGGACATACATTGCCACGCCCCCAGCGGTCAGCTGCACCGAGCAATTGAGTTAAAAATGAATTTTGCTATACATTGAGTGTAAAATCTCATAACTAAAGCAAAATAGAAGTAACAGCAACATAGTTAAATGGTATTCATTACTGTTTTAAGTTGTTGAAAGTTCTCGGGGACGTACGTTTTTCTGCTACTCTTACATACAAAAGCTCCCATATCTCATAAAGTGTGAGGTATGAGGGGTTCAAATTTCTCATTTTCTCACGGAGTTAGTAGAACAATGGTCAATGGTATACAACTACAAAACAATACGTAACAAACCCGCATTTCGTATGTATTTCAGTTTATACGTTGATCAAATCTTGGGGGCGAGGATTACTACAATTCTTTGAAAACTCCCATGTTATATTATAGATCTACTCGAGAAAGTAAATTTTGCTCTCATAGGGATCGATTCAAATTGTTTGAGGATACGTGTGCGTGTTGTGTTGTGTTGTGTTGTATTGTGAGTGAGTGTGTGTATGTACGTGTGTGCTTTGTATGTGTGTGTGCTTTGTGTGTGTGTGTGTGTGTGTGTGTGTGTGTGTGTGAGCGTGCAAGTGTACGCGCGCACGCGCGCGCGTGTGTGTGTGTGTGCGTGCGTGGTCGTATGTGTACGTATGTACGTGTATGTGTGTGCGTGCACCGCGCGTGCGCGTGTATATGTGTGACTGTGTGTGAAAGTGCATGGGTGTCTGTGTGTCTGCCTATATATATATATTATATAATATATATGTGTGTGTGTGTGTGTGTGTTTGCCCATGTGCGTGTGTGTGTGTGTGTGTGTGTGTGTGTGTGTGTGTGTGTGTGTTTGTCCGGGAAAAAGGCGAGGGGGCTTAAGGAAGACAAGCCCCAGCTGTGTATCTCGACTTTGCAAACATTGTACTATGTCCCCGTCTTCTTGTTTGCCAACAGGGCTTATCATATGATAGGTCAACACCTCAAACAGCCATCTTGCTCCCCCCATGCTCACCTTTCCCAAACTCTGTCATTCTCTCCCTCCCTATCCCTCCTTCTCTCCCTCCCTCCCTCCGTCTCTCTCTCTCCCTCTCTTTTTCTCTCTCTCTCTTCCTCTCTGTCGGTCTCTCAGTCTCTCTTTTTATATATACATGTATATATAATATACATGTGTATGTATATATTAAAAAAAAAAATTATATATATACTCTGTCACATTTCTAAGTATACACTGTGTTAAAATGAAAATAGCTAGTTTCATGATTAGTCGATATTCTTTAAAATTTCAAGAATACGAATTCAATCAATTTTAAAAACGAAAACAACAACATCTATACGGAATGTTAACATAACAGGTTTATTCACGACTTACAAGAGTGTGGGGGTGGTCTACAAAAGTAACACGGTCAGTAGCGTTGACTACGGCCTGACATCGTCGCCGCCTTGAATTAATCAATCACTGCACTGCCTGTTGAGGGATGTTATTCCACTCTTCATACGATGCTCTCTCCAGTTGAGGAAGTGTCTGAGGCTGGGGTTGTCGCATGTTGTTCAACTCATCTCTGGTTTGTCTTGCCGTTTTGAAACGATACCGTAGATGCGACAGGCGTATAAAAAGATTCTCTCTTGGAGTAGTTTTTCTTCTCCCACGTCGGAGGTGTCGATCCTTTCCAGATTTTGTTGTTCTTCGTGTTACATTAAAATGTCTCGCAACGGTGGATACTGAGGCACCCTCTGCGGGTTATTCCAACAAACTGATTTTGCACATTTTTTCTTAGGGCGTGGCATCATGAAACGTAGATAAAACACATTTTATCACTGGCGAATTGTTACAAAAATGACAAAGCTTTGACGTGCGCTTCTTTTTTAAACAAATCATTGCCGTATCATGAATAATTCTAAAAAAACACAAAACATGTAACGTGCATGCTGTAACAAAAGCACTCACGATTTCAGAAATCTGAAAACAGCTCACCAGCGACTTGTATATCACGTAATGAGTGTGTAAATTGAAAATAATTGGGGGCATAGATTTTGTTTCATTGAGCTTCAAAATGTGTATACTTAAAAATGTGACAGAGTATATATATATTTTATAATATATATGCTGAACACCATTAAAAACACAACGTTTTCCAAAAGTTATAAAAAACCAAATATGCTCTGATCGTCACAATGTTTTGAGACACAAGTGAGAAGTTGTTAATCCACATAACCATGCCCGAGTTTTGCTATTTCTATAAGCACATTTCTTCACAATACAGTAAATTATGCATCAGTAAAATGTGTTCATTAGTCGCTATATCATGAACGAATACAACATTATTTACCTGGAAGATGACCCATAGCTCTTTCCAAACAAAAGTCCCAGATTTTTTTCGATCCTTTTTAATTTCTTTCATTACAAGGCTCCTCAGCTTAGCGAAAAAGATCGCAACTTTCGTTTCTGCCTTGTTGAAGGTGGAAAATCTACCCGAGAAGCAACAACACGGTTAAAATGCAGTTGTTGCATTGTCCGCGACTTGTACAAAGATTTAAGCACACTTGAAATGTCCAGGATGAGCAAAGAATAGGACAGTCTCGAATGACAAGCATTGTTCTGGAGAGGTAGATTTTGCAGTCGCATCTGTGAAATCGGTTTGTTCCTCAAAAGTAACAGATCAAAGCATGCTTTGAGTGTGAAAATGTTTCTTTCATCAGTGTGAGGTGCGATGCAATAGTTTCAGGACTTTGACCAAGAACGCCTCATTCAGGACTGCAATTAACGAAGCCGCTACAACAGCGCCGTCTTCACGGTGCCGAACAGCACCAAAAAATAATAAATCAGAATCTCTCAGTCATCCAACACGACACTCGTGCCCTTACACTGCCCGTGATCAAACAATACAGTTTCTGGAAGTTCGTAACCTGAATGTCACGATCTGGCCAATGTACGTACCCGACATGATTATCTCCAACAGCGCACGTATGAGATGAACTGGACGGCAAAGTGTGTGCCGTTTTGGGAATCTGCAGCTATTGGAAGATCACGCTGCCGCAAAAGTGGGACAGAATTTCTCAACAAGACCTTGAAAATGTTTTAAAATCCATGTGAAGAAGTATTTTGATCTTTGTAACTATATTAGTGATAGCCATACAATTTACTGAGGGTGAGAGATATTTCTTGGGTTTCGATTTGCGTTTATCGGCAAATAAATCTATAGGGGGTACTTCGAAAGAAGGAGGACGATGTGTCAAATGTCAGTTTAAGTGTGTGATCAAGATGGTTCATATATTTGGAAATTGAATAAACTTAAAAAAACAAACACTTCTTTTTATCTATATTCATTTATCACAAACGTGTTCAGACTCTGCGAACGAAGTGTTGCGTTTTCAATGGCGTTCAGTATAATATATACATTATATTACATATTTATA
>NW_004797388.1:1326144-1332966 GCF_000002075.1 Aplysia californica
TGTGTGTGTGTGAGTGTGTGTGTGTGTGTGCGCATATTTGTGTGCACGTGAGTGTGTGTGCGTGCACGTGTGTGTGTACCTGTGTGTATGTGAGAGAGGAAGAGACAGGGGGAGGGGAGGTCTAACATTGTAAAATAATATATACTATTATATCCTGAAGTTTGAACCCGGACCGCGTACCTGTGTGACCATGCTTGGCAATATGTCTTTGTCGATGGTTTAATAATTGATCTGCCGTTATGTATATAGGGTGTGTAGTTTTATTTCTACATATTATTTCTAGCACATGTTTTACGCCCCCGTCCCCACCCCCCACCGCAAGGTTGACACAATTTACAGCGTTTAGGAGGCGGGCTTCCGACGCGAACCCGGGCTAAGAAGGATACAACATCCCAGCAGAAAGGCTGAGATACTCAATAGAATGTTCTCCCCACTTGTTAATCGAACTCACGTATCTCGAGTGCGACAGCAAAGCGCCTTATACGGAGTGCCCACTACGGCTGGATCGGGCCGATCGCCCGACTCGATTGCCTGAAACTGAAAATAAACACGTTTGATTTAGAGGCGATCGAGTAGTGGGCACCCTGTATAATGGGGGTGCCCACTTGCGAATGCAGATCGGGTCTGGTCGGGTCGAGTCGGGTCGGGTCGGGTCGGGTCGGGTCATCGGGTCTGGTCGCTTTCTGGTTGTTTCAGTGCACACTACAACCCCGCCGCGATTGTACCCGGCGACCTGGAAGTTAAAGTAGAGAAACCTTTAACCTACCTACATTTGTTCTGAGAAAGCCTAGACCTACATGAAACTACTCAGAGGGTGTAAACCGGGCTACGATTGGCTGAACCTTTGACCCATGAATACATAAGTAGATCTTGGTCTGCGGTACTCTTGGACTTCCCGAACTCCCTCTCCCTGTCTCCCTCTGTGTGTGTGTGTGTGTGTGTGTGTGTGTGTGTGTGTGTGTGTGTGTGTGTGTGTGTGTGTGTGTGCCTTCGTGCGCGCGGGTGTGTGCGTGAGTGCTTTGCTTGCTAGCTTGCTTTAGTGTCTCTCTCCTTTTTTGTTTATTTCTCACTATACTCTGCATACATCTCTCAACTTATCTCTCTCACTCTCTGTCACTCTCACCACCCTCCCTCTGTAGTGCTCCTCTTTCTTCTTATTCGTCTTCTTCTTCCTCTAGGCCTATGAGCGCTCCAAACTCACTGTGAGAAGTGAGAAGACGGTCAAAGGCGTGAGACCGAAACCGTGAATACTGAATTCCCAGCCTACTTAATGTATTCATAGGTCAAAAAGGACACATGACTCAGCTTTGTTGTGATTGGCTGGAAACCACCCCATCGCACGATTCGCAGGCCTGAAAACAAACGCATTTGTTTTTGTAGGTCACCGACCTAGTCGTTCTGTTTGTGCCACGATGGCCGCTTTCCGCCCTCAATTTGGCTACGGAGTGCCCACTACGGACGGGATCGGCCCATCAGGCCGATCGCCCGACTCGATCGCCTAAAAAACAAACGTGTTTGTTTTCAGTTTCAGACGATCCAGTCGGACGATCGACTACCCGATCGGCCCGACCCGACCCGACCCGACCCGACCCGACCCGACCCGACCCGACCCGATCCGACCCGACCCGACCCGACCCGATCGCGTATGTGAGCACCCCATATAACCACTGCACCACAGAGACCGGTTCAATAAATTAGAATACTTGTATCTGTGAATCATCTCATGCCTGCAGGAAATCTTTAGTAAGTCGTCTGGTGACAGAAGAAAGTACGCTTGGTACTCCGAAAAATACTTAGTGTTTTATTTACTTCAGCATTCAGCAATGGCTGTCTTTTTTCTCTGGCATAGCATACACTGCAAAACAGATGTTTAAAATTTGTCTTTGTTCTTTTTTGATTTGTTATTTTGTTTTGGGTATCTTTGTCCCGTGTTTTCACCGCAAAACAGTTGACCAACTTTTTTGTCGATGTGCTGTGGGCAATGAAACAAAGAAAAGACTAGCGCACCCACACAAGGCAATTATTTCGTCGTGTTTCTCTTGGGTCCACAGCTGACAGCTCACAGACACAACGATTCGCTTCCATTTTTTCCTTCTTTATTTCGTTTTTGGTTTCCACATTGGTATAGACCTAGTTTTTGTTTTCCCAAAAGACTCTTGTTTCGTTTTCATTTCAAAAGAAACAATGTTGACTTTTGACGTGGGTGGTTGGTGGGTGCTCTGGTGTGGTTTACTCCTTCTTTCCTATCGAACTTCTATCTTCCTTATCTCCCCTTCTTCTTTTTTATGTTTGTTACTCACTTGAAACACCTCTAATCCTCTGGCTCTCATATGACTTTATGCAGTTGCGAGCGCCGTAAAGCCTCTTCTAAAACTAAACTGACTTTTGACAGATGTGTCCTGGGCTGCTGCCTCGTCCCGTTCTGCGTTGGCCAGCTGAAGGACACTGTGCACTCTTGCCCGCGCTGTGGCAGCTGGGTGGGGCGTCACAGCCTACTCTGAGCTATGCCGGCACTGGGACTGTCGACAAAACTTCACCCTAGAGCGGATGAATGAGAGGACTGACAATAGAAGTATTATACATTTTACGGCACTATCGACACTTTCTTTTTGGGAGGGGGGTCGCTAATCGAACTATCTCAAGTTCTCTGCTGATGAGTTTATTATCGTTGTGGTTTACTGGCGGATGTGGGTCATTGGATAACGGTCTTCTCCTCATAGAACTACGTAGAACTGGATTATTCTTTTTAAGACATGTCCTCGAGTGGGGCGGAGCAGGAAACCGGCCACGCCCATCATCACCAGCGAGTAAAACAGCGCCTACGTCTGACTGGTGCTGTAGGAGCGAACAAGTCAACAGATAGCCTATGGCAGACTGAGATGATGTCATGGCGTGGCGTAACGTACTTTGAGCTTTAGATACGACGGCCTGAAATGACGCCTGGACGTAGTAAGACGTACTTTTAGCTTGAGATACGACGTCCTACCTAAAATGACGCCCAGACGTGGTATGACGTAAACAAGAGCCTTCCGACAGTCATCGCCCCTGTTTGATCGGTAACGGCATCTAGCTTCATTGAGACAAGAGGGATTCTGCAAACTGAATAAAAAAAGAACTCATAGGACCCAAATGCGTGTCAACTTGTTAATAATTGCGTGGCAAATTTGATAGCACCATCCGGTTTCGCATCAAATCTTTTACTGCTATCCACTCCAAAGTGTGAAGCGTCGCTTCTTTGCGATGACGTCGTGCCAATTGTGTGTCACATTTCTCCTTCTTATTCCTAGCACACTAGATCTAGTAAATATGGTATTATTTTAAAATAAGTAAACACTACTGGTCAATGAACTTATGAAGAGACAATATGGATGAGATCTAAGTCTCTCTACCGGGGTCAGTACATGCAATTTTCAGATTAAGAAGAGAATTTATAACAATCAGATGGGTTCGGTCTCTCTTCAGAGTCTTCTGGGCCCAGTTTCGTATTTGTGACATGATTTTGTGTTCTCCTCTCTCTTATCCAAAACACCTTAACTAACTAAAGATAATCATTTGCAACGCTGATTTGTTTTTGTAAAGTGTTTTACGGCGCTCGCAACTGCATAAGGTCATATGATCCCACGGGACACACCTAATATTTTCAGTTGGTAGGAAATTTTGAATTTTGCCCCGGTGGCGGCCGAAGCCTACTCTTAACGATCTAGACCACCAAGGGATCTTTAACGTGCGCAACGTGCACAACGTGCACACGGGCCCTCAGAGATTTTTCGCCCTTGTCCGAGAAGTCTAGGTGTAGATCTTTCCTACCAGAAGATCAGGGGTGTGGCAGAAAGACAGCAGTAACGAGGAGCCTAGGAGTAGCAGTAGAAAGGCTGCAGAAAAAGTCAGTAGCCCAGAGGAGGGGGCAAAGGAGGTGAGGGGGTGGGGGCAGAAAGTGGAAATGAAAGCAGACAATAGAACATTGCTAGAGAGCAGAAAAGAAGGTGAAAGGAGCCAATTTTAGAGAAGAAAATTTTTCGGTCGCTACCCGGATTCGAACCCGGGACCTTTTGAATGAGAGGCCAACACCTTAACCTCTAGGCCACGAGAGCCCCCCTGAAACGCTGAACACTTTGAATTGGACAGAAGAAATCAAAATTTACAGAAGAAAACTCACACATTTTAAAACTTCACTACAAAACAACTTTAGCGAATAAAGTATTTCAACTAAACATAATTTGTAATATATACCACTGTTACCTGTGTAGAATTTAACAATTTTTTATTATTATTGGTTTTTCTTCTTTTTAACCACAGTCCTGTCTTTCAGCCTTGAGAGCTAGATAGGAAATTACCTCGGTAAATTATTGGTTTGAAACGTCGCTGAAGTACTCGATCGGCGACAGACATCGGCGGTTCATCCATTTCTTTACTTGGATATCTCAAAAACGAAATCTGCATTATCCCGCTCTTTCCACGTGCACTCCCTACCGGTCCCCCCCTCCCCCCCAAAAACAAACAAACAAAAAGAAACAAAAAATTCCCAACAAAACCTCAGTTAAGAGTAGTAACATTATGTTTTCAGCTATTCTGACCTGTTCGGATTCTTTCTAGAAGCAAAAATTAGAAAGGTTGACACAAACATGTCACGACAAATTTCTGTCTATCGAAACATAATTTAAGCGTACTGCAATGCCCGATCTAATATTTGGTTCTGATCTTTACAAATATTCTGTAGGGAAAATAAAATGTGATAGTTCAAAAATTGTTTTTTCCAGCTATTTCTTCTCTGACCCAGTTCGCCAGGTACAGGCCTCCGTCTTGTGAAGCTGGAAAAAGAAACGGGAGATGGCAAAAACAGAACTGTGTTCAGCCTGGCTTGGTCTGCTTATCCCTGAGTCTGGCTGACCGTTTCGGCGCTGATGTCGATTTAACAACCAGCTTCTTCCACTCTTTGTCCGCTATCTTATTATCAAAGTCATCGCTTATAATTTCGTATTATAAACCACTCCCCCAAAAAACAAACAAACAAACAAACAAACAAACCCCAAAACAAACAAAACAAAACAAAACAAAACAACAAAACCCCCCCACAAAAAAACAAAAACAAAACAAACGTTAACTTGTAATTTTTCTGAACAGCTGTAATAACACTTGTATTGCACAAAGATAAAAATCTTTAATTCACAACCCCCCCCCCCAAAAAAAAAGTGTTTAAAAAAAGTATTTTTTAAAAATTCACCCAACACACCCTTTCCTCCCCCACCTCCACCTATTTTCCAGGCATTTGATCTGGGTTTTTTTTTTGCTCACTTCTTAAGCTTCCATTACAAGAACCAGAAAAATCCACGGCTTTTAATTATAGATTCCCTTTGAATTATTCGTGCACATACATTAAATTCTTCCGGTAAGCGTCGCTCAGTTTCCAGTGTCACCAATGTGGAAATCAGAAGCACTTCAAAAGACAGAAATCTGAGAGGTTGGAAGCCGTTTGGAGGGTCCCACACCCGTGAATGTTTGCCCATCAGTCGTCAGCTGAGTGTCCCAGCCCAGAGCGGAGGATCGGTGGACAGACTGGAAACTTTCACGTCTTGGGGAGTAGTACGTAAAGGTCTTGTCAGTCGTGGCTCACAACTTTGGGTGTCTGTCTGTCTGTCTGTCTGCCTGTCTCTCTGTCTGTCTGTCTGTCTGTCTGTCTGTCTGTCTGTCTGTCTGTCTGTCTGTCTGTCTTTCTGCCTGTCTGTCTCATTCATTGTCTGTCTGTCTCTGTCTGTTTGCCTGTCTTTCAGACTCTTTCTCTCTCTCTCTCTCTCTCTCTCTCTCTCTCTCTCTCTCTCTCTCTCTCTCTCTCTCTCTCTCCCTCTCTCTCTCTCTCAATCACTCTAATGCTGACCTCTTACTCTATCACATAATATTGTTGTGGTGAATCCGTCTTAGAAAGACACGTTGCTTACACAATCAGTGAAATATGAGCAGACAGATGAGGGACAGATGAGGGGAATCTGACCAGAAAGGTAATGCAGGTCAACCTCGAGTGAGACATAAGGCGACTGAACATATAGATTTCAGAAGCGAGGTTTCAGAGCTAATGCAGCCTCGGCAATGGATGGTCCTGGGTAGGAGGTGAGTGACATATTATGGAGTGATCATATTGGACAAAGATTTGAAACAGGTAGAGAAGATAGTTCAGGATTGACCATAAGGGGCACAGATGGATGTGGTGAAGTAGATGTCAGAAGTGAAGCAGATTCGACAAAAGATCACAATTCGTCGATTGTCACTGAATCAAAACGTGTAGGAAAGGGAAAACATGGTGAATCAGGTACAAAAGGTAAATAGGGGTTGCATTGACCACTTCTAAGCGCCAATGACTCGTTTCGAATCACCACGCTCTGTTGTGTTCAAATCTCGCAAGCAACCGTGTTTGGGGAGGGGTGGACTTACGAGTTTTGTTTACTTGCGATAAAAGACACTTTTATGCAGGGTTTTTTTCCACTTAAACCTTCTGTTGGCATGTGCACCGGGTAATCATTAGAATGTGACGGTGTGAACAAGGTCAGTTTTGCAAAATTTTTCACTTACGAGGTCTGATCACGGGGGCATAGAAATATTCCTTTCCATAGCTTGTTTAGTAATACCCGCGGTCGGGCTGTAAAAATGGGTAGGTTTTACTTTTAACTTCGACTTCTTGCAATCTACGACAGGTATCATTCCCAAGGGAACCGGTTTTTTTTTTTTCTTTAGTACCCCATTTTTTTTATGAGATTGAAGATTTTTATCACAGCATGGACCGGCTGATTAGTTGAATAAATTGATGTTTTTCATTTTTGTATAAATATGGTG
>NW_004797388.1:1333066-1334215 GCF_000002075.1 Aplysia californica
TGTATGGGCCAAAGGCCTTTCAAATCAATAAATCATTTTGAATCTTGAATCTCTCTCTCTCCCTCTCTCTCTCTCAATCACTCTAATGCTGACCTCTTACTCTATCACATAATATTGTTGTGGTGAATCCGTCTTAGAAAGACACGTTGCTTACACAATCAGTGAAATATGAGCAGACAGATGAGGGACAGATGAGGGGAATCTGACCAGAAAGGTAATGCAGGTCGACCTCGAGTGAGACATAAGGCGACTGAACATATAGATTTCAGAAGCGAGGTTTCAGAGCTAATGCAGCCTCGGCAATGGATGGTCCTGGGTAGGAGGTGAGTGACGTATTATGGAGTGATCATATTGGACAAAGATTTGAAACAGGTAGAGAAGATAGTTCAGGATTGACCATAAGGGGCACAGATGGATGTGGTGAAGTAGATGTCAGAAGTGAAGCAGATTCGACAAAAGATGACAATTCGTCGATTGTCACTGAATCAAAACGTGTAGGAACGGGAAAACATGGTGAATCAGGTACAAAAGGTAGATAGGGGTTGCATTGACCACTTCTAAGCGCCAATGACTCGTCTCGAATCACCGCGCTTTGTTGTGTTCAAATCTCGCAAGCAACCGTGTTTGGGGAGGGGTGGACTTACGAGTTTTGTTTACTTGCGATAAAAGACACTTTTATGCAGGGTTTTTTTCCACTTAAACCTTCTGTTGGCATGTGCACCGTAATCATTAGAATGTGACGGTGTGAGCAAGTCAGTTTTGCAAAATTTGTCACTTACGAGGTCTGATCACGGGGGCATAGATATATTCCTTTCCATAGCTTGTTTAGTTATTACCGGCGTTCGTGCTGTAATAATGGGTAGGTTTTACTTTTAACTTCGACTTCATCGCACACTACCGACATGGGTTCGATTCCGGAGTGAGACGGTTTTTTTTCTTTCATTTAGTATCTCTGTTTTTCTGATGAGGTTGAAGTACTTCCGTCAACCTGGGCTGGTCTTTACAGATAGGATAAAAATGCTTGTCTCAGAAATGATGGAATAATGAGGGGGAGGGGGTGTATAACATTTACAAAAAAAACACACCAAAAACAAACAAACAAACAAACAAACAAACAAACAAACAAACAAACAAACAAAAATTAGCAAA
>NW_004797388.1:1334960-1339775 GCF_000002075.1 Aplysia californica
GGGGGGGTATCGAGGGCGGGGTCACCTCCAGCTCGCAGGGTGGGCAGAAAGGGTGGGTGGAGTCTCGGATGAACATAGACCGTCAAAGATGTTTCAAATCTCACAAAGGGATTAATGGACAAATGATCCCACCAGGACGCGCCCAGACGGCTGCTGTTTCTAAGTGTACCGTACGTGACAACTAACATTTGGTAATCTGGTAACTCTTTAAAGATGTAGCGAACGCATAATTATGTCCGACCCGCGGCAGACCAAAGGCATTATGGCGACACATTTTGATCTTACGTACACAATTTAATCAATCAGAAACGTGAAGTTGCGTATTTCATGGTACGCATACGGTTACTGGGAATTTTAAGTTTCAAGTAGAGAAAACAGGGTGAAAAAATCTGTACAAACAACTAAATTTTTCCCCAAAGGAGTTTGTCTCCAAGCGTTGTAGAATGGCTAGAATGGCGTCCTCAGAAAGTTAACAAATTACCTACAAAGTTAATGCACGGCACACATTTAATTTGCCGTAACCGTCGAGAAAGCTAAGCGTGCGAGCAAAGTACTTTAGTCAAATTACCGTACTGGAATGTTTATTTTTCGAATGACACTCAAATACAACAAAATCCTTTTGCGGGGATTCCCTTTGTTATCTCTAGGAAGTCAACGAAAGAATTATCCGATGTTGAAATTGTAATAACATAGCTCGTGCTTTGCATTTAGAAGAATGTGTACCAAGACAGATGCTATAATGAGCCTTTCAAATTATTCATGACTAGCCTGCGTACCCGTTCTAGGAACGGAAAAATAATGTTTTCTAGACAAAAATTAATGTCGAGATGTAAATAAAAATGTCGATACTGCAGTAATTTAAACAGTTATATTTGATTAAAATAGGATGGTTCTTTTCTATACCTGAAAAAAGATGAAATTTCAAAAGTGAAACTCACCTAAGACTGATGTATATCGTCCACAACCTCTGGATATACACCATTCCTGGTTTGACTGTTGGGTGCCAAGATGTGAACAGCATCTTTATCTCCAGTTCGGGACATGGCTACAAACAACATTACATGTAAAAATATTGTGCATGTGGGATCTTGGCCAACTGTACGAAGAGACTGTCCCTGAGCTTTATTAATTGTAATGGCAAAGCATGGTTTTAGGGGAAACTGTTTTCGTATAAAAGGTAGTCCACTGTCGGTTGGTTGAAGTATAATCCGAGGAACCCAGTGTTTTCCATTGTTGTAAGGTCCAGAAAAGATTTCAGTCTCGACGAAGTTTGACATGGTTTGTATTATAATACATCTTGTACCTTTCATTCATTTTGGAGGGTCAAGAGAGCGGAGGACCATTACGGGCATGCCAGTCTTTGATGTCAGAACACGGGGTGGGAGGCTGGCCAGTACAATGGAGTTCAGAAATTCAACAGGATAGTGGGTCGCATCGTCCTCGTTGAGTGTGGTATTTATAGACTGATAGACTTTTGGTGTAGACGACAACATGTCAATGAGGTTTTTTAAAGACTGTTTCATTAATTAAAGGAGCTAGTATGGCCCTTTCTGGTAGTCATTGCAAATTTTCCGAATTGTTTGTGAAATCGAGAAAAACTTGGCTTGATGAGGTCTCCAATAGAAGTAGAAAATTTTCCAAGTTCGAGAACGCTGATTATGTCTGGTTCAACAACAACTGATTTCGTTCCGTTTCCAATGTCCAATAACAATTTGGAGAATGAGGCTTGTTCAAAGTCACCATGTAAGTGAACACGCGTGTTTGTTGTGAGGTTCAGTATTTTCACATCTTGTCACAAATAGGACTTTTTGATGCATGCGTTGACAATGTCGGCTCTTGTGCCAGATCTAACTACTGGCAAAATCTGTCCAAAATCTCCACATAAGAGAACCAGAGTACCACCCGTTGAATCTGTTGTGAAGTTAATATCTTGAAACGTCCCGTCCAGAGCTTCAAAGACATCCTTGTTCAGCATAGGTGCTTCGTTAATAACTATGGCACTGTTGTAATTGATTAGCCTTGACAATGACGTCCACTTCTTGAGAGAACACATTAATGTGTCACATCTAACTACATCTAAAGGTACTTTAAAGGTACTGTGTCCAGTTCTACCTAATTTTAGATAATATACTTACCGAGGAAAGCAATGCGAATTCGCATGACACACGAAGAGGAGAGTAAATTGAAGGAATATTTTTATGTAGAGAAACAGGTTTGAGGTGTCTCATATTGCACAAAACAATGCTTGAGAGTTGGGGATTTACTTGGGGACAGATTTTGTTATTCGGCATCAATTACCTTGACCTTGGGGCTTAAATTCCAGTCAATATCTGGTATGGCCCCCATTACCGTTAATGACAGCAGTGCTTCGGCGGTGCATAGAGAGGTCCAAGCGATTGATTTGGCAGTTGGGGACCTGTACCCACTCCTGAAGAATAGCAGCACCCAGTTGTGCAGCTATCCGGGGTCTGGGCTGAAGTTGGTTGAGATGCATCTGAAGGATGTCCCAAAGGTGTTCTATTGGGTTCAGATCTGGTGATTGGGGTGAGTGAAGCATGGTGGGTATGTTGTTCTGTACCAGGAACTGCTGGGTAGCACGTGCTGTATGAGGCCGGGCGTTATCCTGCTGAAAGAGGTAGCTTTGATGTCTTTTAGAAAATGGAGCAACATAGGGCTGCAGGACTTTATTGATGTAGCTCTGTGCTGTCACCCCGTTGCCACATCCAGGTTCTAAATTTTGGAAGATTATGGGGTCCAGTCTTTGATTGATACCGATTGTGCCCCATATCATCACGTTTTGACCACTCCACAGGACTCTCTTCCAGATGTTCTCGTCAGAGTAGCGTTGTCCGCAGCGGCGCCAAATTCGGACCAGTCTATTATCAGGATAGATGCAGAAGCAGCTCTCGTCGCTGATGATCACATGCTGCCACGGTCGATGACGCCAGTTGACGTGGTTCTGAGCCCACTGGAGACAAGGTCGTCAATGATGGACGTTCAGGAGTGCTCTCTGCTCCGGACGCCGACAACGCAGCCCCCTGACCACAAGTCGGCGGCGAAAGGGCGAAAACATAGAGAACGCCGAAACTTAAGCGGCTGAAGATCGACGCTGACAGGCGCCAGTAGGTGTGTGCTTCACTCCACATAGACGATGCCCAAGGCCTAGATCTAGATCTAAGAACAAAATTACACCTCAACACAGCTTTTATTAGGGGGAAAAACGCACGAATTTCCTAAAATATTGCTTAAAATGTAATTCTGCTTAGTGAGCACTCTAATTTGACGACGTTGAGTTAAAAAAATGTAATTAGTTTTTGTCTGCGTGAAGCACCAGCTTTGAAATGACCTTTTAAAATTGTCCCCGGTCCAGTCTGTTGACGTCACGTACACCGTCGAACCCGAGTTGGCGACAGCGAAACAGCATTGAGAGTTCGCGACCTCAGTGCTTTCTTGTCGTATCTCCATAAAAGTGAAAACAGTTCATAACAAAGAGTGAGCTTAAGAAGAAGTCACAATTTCACTGTCAAAAATGGAGTTACGACAAGAAAGCACTGGGGTGGTGAGGTGACAGCGAGGCGTCCTTCACAGTTTTTCGACTTAATAAGAATGTAGTTTGGATTCCGATAAAGCCGACAACGCCGATTGGTGTTTCAAGCCGCCTGCAGTCTGCCAGCTCTATGTGGGGAAAATTGGAAATCACAAGGAAATTTTGAAACCTGTCGGCGCTCACTGAGTCAGTCTCCGAAATCGGCGTTCTCTTTGTGTTCGCCCTAAGGTGCGGTCACTCACGGCTCTATCGTGCGTTCATATGGTGTTCTGGGCTGTCTCGGAGGCAGACAACCTTGGATCTCGGTGATGTTGATGCTCGACGAAGCGGTCTTGGGCAGTTGTTGTCAGTCGAGGTCTTTCGCTTCTTTGGAGATCTATCAAGGAGTTGGTTGTAGGTAGTAGATGGTGCTGGCATGCACTCCCAGGACTGTTGCCATCAGCTGAGGGCTCTCTCCGGCTTGCAGACGTCCAATAGCTCTTTCTCTATTTTTCACAGATAATGTTGGCACCTTGATAGTAATGATAGTAGGACTATGCAACATTCAATCAAACATTTTAGGGCAGAGAATTTATAGACCAGACCAACTTAACAGGGGAGCAAAAATTCATGATTCAATTCACGTTCTAACTGCGTTGATCTACCATTGAGAGGGTTGCTTTGTTGTATTGTTTGATGCATAAGCGACCAAAGAGCGTGTTGTGTTTTTTTAAATCGAGCCTATCCAAAAACAAGAACACATTGTGAATAGAGACAAATGAAAACAATTCACGAAAATACTCAGGTTTTCTTTTCTACACAAGGTGTTACTTCTTCGCGTTACTTATGCCGGTCAGTAACATTCAGCACTTTGCGCTAACTGGCGTTGCATGTTGGGGTCCCAAAAATTCTTTAATCATAAGATTTAGCAGGATTTTCTGGAGTCGGGAAGACATTATTACCGGCGTCTGTGGTGTAGCGGTCAGACGCTTCGTTGTGGCACACAAAAGACCTGAGTTCGATTCCCCTGCTGGGAGAATTTCTAATCGAACATCTCGCTGTTTCTGCTGGGACTTTGTATCTCTCATAACCCGGGTTGGCCCTGACAGGCCCACCTTCAAAGGGTTCTAAATTGTGTTGATGGTGATGTAAAAGACCTACATTTAAAAAAAAAGATTTTTTTTTCATGATCGTTAACATACACAGGGGGCTCTCCTGGCCTAGTTGTTAAGGTGTTGGCCTCTCATTCAAAGGTCCCGGGTTCTAATCCGGGTAGCGACCGAAAAATT
>NW_004797388.1:1340696-1341994 GCF_000002075.1 Aplysia californica
CACACACACACACATCCTCTCTTCAGCACACATCTGTACACAAACACCCAAGATAATTATAATGCTTGCACTCACAGTCATAAGCATAATGTACGAGTAAATGAACAACGCGGTTGAGAATCTCCTGCCGTGACAACAGTACTGTGATAACGACCACTATGACGTCATAAGAGATTTCTTTGTAAAATTTGAAACTCTCCATAATTTAAAAAAATAATACTCTCTTTCTCTGACAACTTTTCAGGGGGGCTTTCTTTGTTTTAAAGTGCAGTTGTGTTTACATCCTGATCAACACAATTTAGATCCATCCAGTCAGGGCCAACCCTCGCTGAGATGGATGCAACGTCCCAACAGAAAGATCAAGCTACTCGACCGAGATACTCCATAGAATTTCTCGTCATACGGGAATCGAACTTGCGTCTCCTGTGTACGATAGCGAAGCGCCTAACAGCTACACCAGACTCCGATCGGGCGAGCTTGCAAAACTTCACAGAGCCATAGCAGATTCGAGCCACTGGTAAGTCTTTTGCAGTTGGCAGGCTGTGAATGTGTGCCAAAGGGCGGAGGGTTTAAATCTCGAGTGCTTGTGAAATTCTGGCTAAACTATGGGCGTGTTTGAGAAGGCCAAGGCGGATTGGTGTCTGTGGGAGTAAGAGGCAAGGCGAGACAAAATGAGTGGGTGTGGCTAAGAAGGCTTTGTTTGGAGACGGTCTATAGGCTCTAGTCTCCCGTGTGGGCATCTGGAGTGTCAATCCAAGCGCCAGCGTCACCTCAATGAAGATCCCCTTGCGGTATAATTATCTGCTCGGCTGTTTAAAAGAATATTATGTAGGTGTTGTTAGCTGCTAGGGACACAATAAATTAGACCATTAAAGAAGCAGGCTGCTTTGGACCTGCTTGTCAGGGCTAATCTGGGTCGAAGGGGAAACAGCGTGCCAGCTGAAAAACCGAGATATTTGATAAAGATTCTCACCTCACGAAAACCGATCTCATGTCTTCTGTGTGCGACGGTGACGTTCCTATAGCTCGGACAACACCAAATGGACAACTTGTTGACCTCATTACACCGAATCTAAGTGGCGAGTCTCTCTGAATTTTTGCATACGCATCTGAATTCTGTAAAAAAAACTCTGAAAAATCTCGATTTTCGTGCATGTGCGACAATTATAAAGAGGTGCTGTCTATATAATCGTTGGGTAATTAGCTGCTCATTAAACTCAATACCGCACACTTTTTTTTTATAGCAAGCACGGTACAATACAGGGTGTAGCTGCAGTGGCTCAGCCAGAAATTTCAAA
>NW_004797388.1:1344267-1345495 GCF_000002075.1 Aplysia californica
TTCATTGGTGATATTGAACCTCTTTTTATATTTAATTTATGAGGTTTACGTCTATTGCTGAATTTGACTGCGACAATGTTTCAAAATTAGGAAGGGAAGCAGTGATTATTTGATTATATAGACGCTTCGTCACTGGTTGACACAGCGATGTTGTTGTTGTCAGGGCGGGTGCAGGGACACCCCTTCTCACCCCCCTCCACCAACATACACTCTCCACTCTTAAACAAGCAAGCTTCGCGGATCTTTATCACCTAGGGACTTTGGGACACTAGTCTCTGAAGCAAGCAGCCTCGTATGAAAGTTTTGGGACTCTATCTTTGGTCTGGTACTGTCCATTAGTCGCAAGATCGGCAGGAATGAGAGCTGTCGTTTTAATGCAGGTGTTTTAAAGCCACTGTTGACATAATTTAGATGATCATTTAGGGAGGGAACATCCGACCCTGCCTGTCACACTGTCAGAGCCAAGCCGGGGTAAGAAGGATACAACACCCCAGTAGAAAGAGTGAGACACCCGATAAAAATCTGATCTCTTGGGTGAGACAGCGAAGCGACTTTACTGATCGGAGGTCACTTCAATTAGGCCATATACAGCAAAGGACTGCCTGTTTTAAAGCCGGATATAATGCTAAAAGCGACATTTTTGGGGTGAAAATAAGAAGAAAAAAAATGCATTGTTATAAAGAAAGGATTAGAATATGATACAAAATAAAGAAAACATTTTCTCGCTTATCATTACGCTGTAAAGAGCAGTCTGAGCTCTAGTATACCGACAAATGTGATCACTTTTATGAACATTGATCGCCGAAAGTTTCTGTGGGCTGCAAAAAAACTCTATAAAGGGCGCATTAGGCCCAGGGGCTAAGGTTTGTCCATCCCGGGGTTAGAATGACGTTACCTCAAAAAGCTAGTTGAAAATAAGCTTCCGTCCTTCAGAGTCAAAACTTTTTTTCAAAATACAAGCGATTATGGTGTAGAGGTTAATCGCTTCGCCGTCGCTTGCAGAAGATCCGAAGTTGATTCCCGTAAAGGGAGCACTTTTACCGAGTATCTCGATCTCACTACTGGGGCCTTGCATCCTTTTTGGCATGGGCCGGCTCTGAACGGCAGGGCCGAAGCCCGCCTCCTAAATGATCTAAATTGCGTCGGAAAACATCTACATTATTAGAAAAGAGAGTCTGTTTTCGGCATAGGTGTGGTAATTACTCCCCCTCCCCCCACCCCTCCCCCC
>NW_004797388.1:1348309-1350042 GCF_000002075.1 Aplysia californica
CTGTCTGTCTGTCTGTCTGTCTGTCTGTCTGTCTGTCTGTCTGTCTGTCTGTCTGCCTGTCTGTCTGCCTTCTTTTCTTTCGTTCTGTTAGCTCAAATGTTTTGATGCAGCTACTTGTAAAACACACACACTGGCTCTACAATTTTGGTAAAAATAGAATTCCTTAAATCTGTGTAAATATGTTGCACTGTTGTTGAGGCTAAATCACCATTATGTATCATTAGCCGATGTCACTTGAGTCATTTTTCTTCCAAAGCACACAGTTTACTGTCTGTACCTGAGGCTGTACTATAACCCCACGCCGTCCCCATTGCAACCAAACCCCAAAGACAAATAAATCATAACAAGAGACAAAATACTTTTATGGCTATGTTATTTTCTTTATTCTGGCTATCAAAAGACCCACGTTTACTTTCTGTCCCGAGACATGATCCTACATCTGCATCTATTTCTGACTCAAAGGCAATGGGTTTACACAAGAGCATTTTTTATGTGAGCAGACTTGGTGCGCTATTTAGTTTTATTTGAAGATGTTCCGAAGCTAGAATTTCACGCGATGGCGTCATTCCCTCGTCAAATCAGAATTCTAATACAACTTACATGTTACGTAACACACTTCTTTGGGGTTTTCCTGCCTCAAGTGACGTCACAAAATGAGTTGCGACTTTAATAATTGTATTTGGAACATGCTAGTGTGGAAAGTGCTCAGATAGAGTAGCTATAATCTCAGTTACTTTGCTATGAGAGACAGTCGAAATAACCTTAGCAGGGAATGGGTTTTCGATGGTGTACACATAAACATATTCTACGAACCAAGGACAGTAGCAAAGTACAGATTTTACACAATACAGAACAAAATGTTTAATCAACTAAAACTGGTCGCTTTTAAGGATAAGCGGGCTAACCCAGATTTAGGGGGTTTCCAGAAATCTTGACCTACATCAAAAGTGGGCATTACCCTAGCTATAGGAGAAGTTTGGTTTCATTATTGTGTATATTTATTTGGTTATAGAGAAAACTCTCCTAGTTTTTTAAAGAACAAGGGGCAAAAACTTTACCTTCGATTTTCTCAAAACATCATTTTTCGGGACAGCCCCCTTGTGTTTAAAAGCGATCAATTTAAAATCGCAATTGCTGGCGACAGCAGGCAGTGCACACTCTGTATTGAGCCTGAGCTGACATATCTTGCTCATTGACAAAATAGACGAACCCTATCTCAAATGTCGACTCACCAACATCACTCAGCTGAGTGCCTTGTTGTCACAGATAGGCGACTGCGTGAGAGCTCTGTAAGCTCAGTTGCTATCATGCTGAACTATGGAGAGGATAGGGCTTGTTCGAATGCCCAAAGAAACATATTGGAAATGGAGTTGTTTTGGGGAGTTTTTTACTCACCCTCCATCCATTTGATTAGGTCCCACCATTTAGATAGCCTGACAGTGTTGAAAAGTGTGTTAAAACTATAAAAAAAAACCCGCCCAAAAATTATATGAACAGCAGCAACAATAACAAAAAACAAACAAAACAAAAGCAAATATTGAAACATTGACATCATGGGTTAACATGAATGAATGAATGAATGAATGTATGGATGAATGAATGAATGAATGAAAGAATGAATGAATGAATGAATGAATCAAAACATTTTCAATATCAAATTTAAAAAAAATCAATCTTCATCATCTTGACACTGGCATATCGGTGTGGTGTTTCATCACACACACCCATTCCTA
>NW_004797388.1:1350791-1354454 GCF_000002075.1 Aplysia californica
TGGTCTGCTGGGGTAATAATATAGTGTAAAGCACATAGAGCCTGCTGTTGAGCGGGGATATGCGCTATACAAATGCTATCTATTATTATTATTATTTTAAATGAATATTGATCAGAATGATGGTTTTATTTTGCTTGTTGTTGGACATTATATTTTGAAATGTTATTGGTATGTATGTCGTTTATGATATGCTGTTTTCACGAAAGTTTAAGATATAATGTTCATGTTTTATGTGGGGGCCAATGGCCTTAAACGCTGAATTAAAAATCAAACCAACAAAAAACTCTTACATACCTACCTACCTACCTACCTACATTTGTTCCCCATCCGAAGCACACAATAGAAGCACAGGATCCCATTTTGTTCTCTTTTGCCCTGACATTCAAAATCAAAGCAGCTTCAGTCCTTATGGGATTATTAAGTCGATTGGGTGGGGAGGGGTTGGGGGAGGAGGGTGGGGTGGGGAGGGATTGGAACAATCATCATCATCATCATCATCCGGTGTCTTGCCGACTGGCATGGGCGATCATGAACCTCCTCTTCACTCTGTCTTGCGTTGCAGCAATGGTGTCTGTTGTTCTTGCTGCTCCTAGCCATGTTGTCATCTTGTCCAGTATCTTTTTCCTCTGTCTGCCTCTGCCTCTCTTTCCATCAAACTTGCCTATTGTTACAATATTCTCCAATGCTTCTTTCCGCCTTGTGTGTCCGAAGAAATTTGCCTGTCGCCTTCTTATATTCGTCATAAGTTGTTTTCTACAATTTGCTTCTACCAAGACTTCTTCATTTGTTTTTCTAGCTGTCCATGGGATACGTAGCATGCGTCTTATGAACCACAACTCTGTCGCCACAATTGTTGTGGAACAATATCAGTCTATAGTTTACAATCTTCCTCTTCGTAGAATGTGTCGATTGCATAATATATTCTATCATTTGGTACTTTTGTTTTCTTTTGATTCGGACATCACATGCGACTACCAACACACCACCCAGCACAATGTGCCTACATTAAAAAACTAAAACAGATGGCAACAAGACTAGAGGACGGCCGTGAAAGACGTGGACAGATGGAGTCAGGGAAACATTAACAACTCACGGCATCCCCCTGACCCAAGCTCTCCGTCTCTTTCTTCCCGCGACACCCAAAAGGGTATAAGCGGCGGGATAGAAGTAAAGTAAGTTTTCTTTTGTCAAGATGTAATGAAAGAAGGACAAAGGGGCTTTAGAGTCTTTTTAATGTAATGATGGAAGGGATGGGGAGGGGGAGGGGAGACAAACAGATGAGAGAGAGGAAAGTTTTTCTCACATTTTGACTTCAGAGTCAGGCGTGGGAGGGTTCCACTGACATGAAGTAAACCTGCATAATATTTATTATACTCTGTCGCTATTGTTTGTCAGTTTGTGTTAAATAGTACTGATAAGAATGATGATAATAATAATAATGATAATAATAATAATAATAATAATAATAATAATAATAATAATAATAATAATAATAATAATAATAACGATAATGATGATAATGATAATAATGATCATAATGATAATACGAATAATACTGAAAAAAGATAGTTATAATAATATAAATAATAAACATCAAATTAAAGAAAAGGAATCTTTTTCGTTTTCTCTCCCATCTAATTTTGCGATATGCATACACAAACGTTCACAGTAAATGTAGCTCTCCCCCATCCCCCCCCCGCCCCCGCCCTCCCACACACGCAAAAAATAGAATAAAAGATGTTTAATACTTCATTTTATTTCAAGACTTACAAAGAGAGCGGACATTATATTTTTTAAAAGTACTTTCCTTCTTAGCTTGTATTAGGTCTAAAATAAAAGTAGGCAAAGGAGTTTACTACATGCACGAGTGCGCACGTGTGTGTTAACTAGGCAAATGTCAAAATGTCAGGGCCGCTTTCTGTCTGGTGTTAAAAACCAATACACAACTGGATTTAAATTTAAGAAGTTGGTTTGGGCTGTGCCTATCCAGTTAATGCAGGTGGCCATATTTTGTCAGCTTTATCATACGCGTCCCTCTCTCTCTCTCTCTCTCTCTCTCTCTCTCTCTCTCTCTCTCTCTCTCTCTCTCTCTCTCTCTCTCTCTCTCTCTCTCTCTTTCTCTTTATTTTTCTCTCTTTCTATCCTTCTTTCATCGTTGTCTCTTTCTGACTTTTTACCTCCTTCACCTCGCTCCCCGCTCTCGGTCTTTCTCTTCACAGCCCCCCCCTCCCCAACCACCTTCCACATTCGCAGTGTTATGGTAAGGCGCTTCACCGTTGCATACAGAAGTCCAGAGTTCGAATCCCGTGTGGAGCGGATTTTATTCCAATATCTTGGTCTTTTCGCTGGAATATTAAATTGTATCCCGCATGGAAACATCTCAATGGCCACCTAAATGGATGTCCTGAAATGCTATGTATGGTCAACCCTTCCATATGGCTGTGAATGTTGGACAATCACCAAAGACAGTGAAAACAAAATAGAAGCAACAGAAATACGATTCTTAGGAGACTGCTAAGAGTATCGAGGAAGGAAAAGAAATCAAATGAGGTAGTGCCCACATGGGACTCTCAATTTGAAAAACAATCAGGAAACGACAATAAATGCAGTTTTTTGGGACGCCTGAATAGACATAAGGGTCTTGAACATCAAGCTCTCACTGGCAAAATTGAAGACAAACGAGGCAGGGGTAGGGCTAGAACAATCTACATGGGGTACCTAAACAAATGGATAACAGGGAAAGATCAGGGAATAGTAGCTTTTTTTTTTTAAACATCCAAGCAAAGGAATGAACGGAGAACCATGATCGCCGATGTCTGTCGCAGATCTGGCACTGGATGATGATGATCCCTCATAGTTCACGTCGGCCTTGGCTGGCAGGAAGCCCGCCTCCTAAGTTATCTGAATGGCGTACAAAACTCCATTTTATTTAGTTTTATTTTTAGTAAGATTTTTACTGCATTTGCAACACAATAAGGTCATATAAGTGTCGAAGATTAGAGGTTTTACAAGAGAGTAACAAATATAAAAAAGGAGGAGAGATAAGAGCCACACCAGAGCCCCCGCCAGCCGCCCACCATCATTTTATTTAATACAGACTGACAAACAAGAATTGCAGAGTAATGATAAAGGTGTAGTTCCTGTCGGTGGACCCCCCCATCTCCCACGTCTGACTCTTAAGTCACATTGTGAGGAAGTCTAAGATTTGTTTAGTGAAGTGTGGTCTGTTTGAAGCCGCCACTAGTGAGACCTACTTCTTTACTTTCTGTCTGTCTGTCTGTCTGTCTGTCTGTCTGTCTGTCTGTCTGTCTGTCTATCTGTCTGCCTGTCTGTCTGTCTGTCTGTCTGTCTGTCTGTCTGTCTGTCTGTCTGTCTGTCCGTCTGTCTGTCTTTTTTTACTTGTACTAAATGGCCATTATTGCGTCAATGGCCTTCTTCAAACGCAAAACCCAATATAGGTTTCATGAAGCTAATTTAAAACAGAAGCAAGCAGACAGATTTTTAGCAATTTGTAGTTCAGGAATAGTGTAAGACAAGATTAGATATGATAAGATAGGATAAGAAAAGAAAAGATAAGATAAGATAAGATAAGATACAACTTTATTGCCCAGATCCTGACACATTTGTATGGTGTTTCACCACGCACACGCACACGCACACACA
>NW_004797388.1:1357060-1364078 GCF_000002075.1 Aplysia californica
TATTTCACAGTATGCTTGTTGTTGACTGCCCTTTAAAGTTTATGATAAAGAAAACAGAACTGAAATATTATCTGAATGAATAACGAAATTGCACATAGGCTTCTTTTTATAATGCCCAAGACATTGCGTCTTCCAGCGTTGTTGAATGGCTAGAATTACTAGAATGCGCGTCATCAATGAGTTTAGTGGAGGTAAAAATACCAATCACAGTCATAATCATAATTATAAAAAGCTGGAAAACAAAAGAAACCTAATATCAACATAAGAAATACCAAAGACCCAGCGTTAAAGGCAAAATTTCAAGAACATGTTAAAGAACAGCTCCAACATCTAAATAGCTCATCCCCAGACAACATGTGGAACAGCATGAAATCAACAATTTATAATTCTCGATTACTTTTAGAATAGAAAGACCTTGCAAGGAGGACTTGGTTGAAGCCAGTGCATCAACACTCGCGCCACTACTGGAGAAAAAGCGTAAGATCCTGATAGAACACAACACAAATCCAACAGAGAGTACAAAGCAACAACTACGTGCCGCTATATCCAACCTTCAAAGAGAAACCAGAAAGTGTGCCAATCAGTACTGAGACAAGTTATGCTCAGAAATCCAATAGGCAAGGGATACACGTAATTTCAGGAAAATGTATGGAAACATCAGAGTTGCAACTGGACCAACAGTAAACAAAGTGGCACATCTAAAGTCTGCGACAGGTGAACAGCTGACAGACAAGAAGAAACAATTGGAAAGATTGTGTCAGACTTATACTCAGAAGAGCGACATGCTGATAGACAGCTACATAAGGCCATTCCTCAGCTCTCAGAAATGTCACGACTTGACAATACACTAACAGAAGAAGAACTCTCTGCTGCAATCGATGAACTCGCTAGAAGAAAAACAGCTTGAAATGACAACATACCTGCTGAAGTGCTGAAAGAGAGCAAAGAGACCCTCCAACTAAATCTCTACAAGCTACCAACGACTCGTTGGCTGAAAGCAGAAATTCCACATGACATGAGAGATGCCAAAATCACCACACTGTACAAAAACAAAGGAGACAAAGGAGATTGCAACAACTACAGACGTATCTCACTGCTAAGCATCACAGGAAAAGTTTTCGCTACGATCATCCTGAAGTGACTTTAGAAACAAGCAGAAAGAGTCCTACCAGAGAGCCAATGCAGTTTCAGATCAAATCGCTCAACAATGGACATGATCTTTTCTATCCGTCAGCTACAAGAAAAATGCAGGGAGCAACAACTCCCATTACATACTGCGTTCGTCGATCTGACAAAGGCTTTTGATACAGTCAGTAGATCAGGACTGTACATGGTGCTTGGAAAAATTGGCTATCCCTCAATACTGCTACAGCTCATCATCACATTCCACGAAAATATGAATGCCATCAAACATCTTCATCATCAAGAGCGGAGTACAGCAAGGTTGTGTCTTAGAACCAACCCTTTTTAGCACTAATTTTGCTGTCTTACTGCAACACGCATTCAAAGAGTCACCAGGGGATATCTTCCTCCATTGGAAAACTGATAGGTCGCTCTTCAATCTTGCTCGACTCCAGGCCAAGACAAAGATCAACAAAACTACAGTACGAGACCTTCTCTTTGCCGATGACGCTGCTCTTGTTGCTCTCAGTGAATCAAACCGGCAAACAATGATGGACCGCCTATCAACAGCTTGCAAGGTCTTTAGCCTTGTCACCAGTGTTAAGAAAACCGTCATCCTTACTCAAGAGGTGCAGAGTAGAGCCATATATGGCTGAAGGACAAGGAACTTGAGAGAGTGGACACGTTCTGTTACCTGGGGTCTACCATCAGCTCTACTACATCACTTGATCATGAGATCAACACCATGATGGGGAAGACAGCCACAGCTTTTGAAAGGCTGACAAAAGAGCATGGGAAAACAAAATATTAACCATCAAAACAAAGATCAAGATTTACGAAGCATGTGTCCTCAGCACACTCCTTTATGGATCTGAAACATGGACATTTACAGCAGGCAAAAAAAGCGCATCGACATGTTCTATCTCAGATGCTGCCGCAAGATCTTGGGCATTTCGAGGCGTGACAAGATTACAAATGTTACAGTGTTGGCACGGGCAAACCTCCAGAGCATGACAGCTATGCTGTGTTTAAAAAGATTGAGATGGCTGGGTCATGTCAAGAGAATGGACGACAACCGGATTCCGAAGCAACTTTTCTATTGAGAACTTGTCCAGGGAAAGAGACCAAAGGGAAGACCAAAATTAAGGAACAAAGACACCTCCAAAACTGCTTATCTAAGCTTGGAGTAGATGTTAGCACCTGGGAAGAAATAGCTGAGGACAGGAAAACATGGAGAAAAATGATAAAGGAAAGAACTATAATGCTAGAGAGCAGCCTTAGAAACAACCAGGCTGAGAGGCGCGAACGAAGGAAGGAAAACAGCGGAAATACAGAGCTTCGATCCGCGTCACTGTCATGAAAGCACTGCGACAGAATCTGCGTTTCAAACATAGGAAGAATTAGCCTTGAAAGAAGCTGCATGATGACAACCTTGAGACCATATTAAGCTAAATCGACCGTAGTTGACGAATGATAATAATAACAATAATAACAACAACAACAACAATACTAACAACAATAAAAAAAATAATAACAATAACAATAATAATAAAAACAGTAACAATAATAACAATGATAATAAAGATACTGATTAAAATAATGATACTACTACTACTACTACTACTACTACTACTACTACTACTACTACTACTACTACTGGTGTTATGATAGCACGGTTGAAACATCTGATGTGGACACTTGATATAGCTCCTGCTGACAACCCATCTTTAGTGAACAACCGTGAAAGACCCAGAAGTTACACACATGCATGGGTTGATAAAAAAAAAACCCAACAACTAAACAACTTTTACGTGATTCCAGGTCATCGTCGAGTTTGCACCATTTGACTTTCTTTGGACCCCGATTGGTGGCAAGAGGTGGAAAGGGAGGGGAAGGGGTTGTGTGCTCACTTACTAATTATGGTTTTGGCCCCTAATTTGGGCGCACAAGCGCAGCGATTTCTTAAAATAGATAAGATAAGATAAAATAAGGAAAGATAAGATAAGATAAGATAATACTTTACTATCCGAGAGGGACATTTTTCTTGGCTGTACAGGACCGTAAAAACACATGCAGGTATACATAAAAAAAAACCCAACTAGAATCTAAATTATACATTACTCTCATTAAAATTCAATATGAAAAGAGAAGTAAAGCTGCCAAAAAGGTATATATCACATCAGATGTATCATTCAATCGCATGCAAGAATTTAAGTACAAGACCTTTGGAGTCATACAGATACAAACTCTAAAGAGCAATACAAATCTATGCTTATTTTGACAATAACCTTATGCTGGATGGTAAAAAACTTCTTTTATATCTTTCTTTGTTTTTAGAGGTACATATCTGTCGATGCGTGATCTGACAATTTACGTGGAAAGGGGGTGGGATGGGTTGTTTATAGTGCTTTTTTTTCTTTTTTATACTTGTTTTGTTTTTGTAAAGTGTTTTACGGCGCTCGCAACTGCATACGGTCATATGAGCGCGCGGAACACACCTAATATTTTCAGTTGGTAGGAAATTTTTGAATTTTGCCCGGGTGGCGGCCGAAGCCTACTCTAATCGATTTTAGACCACCAAGGGATCTTTAACGTGCGCAACTTGCACACGGGCCCTCCGAGATTTTTCGCCCTTGTCCGAGAAGGCTAGGTGTAGATCTTTCCTACCAGAAGATCAGGGGTGTGGCAGAAAGACAGCAGTAAGGAGGAGCCAAGGAGTAGCAGTAGAAAGGCTGCAGAAAGAGTCAGGAGCCCAGAGGAGGGGGCAAAGGGGGCGAGGGGGTGGGGGCAGAAAGTGGAAATGAAAGCAGACAACAGAACATTGGTAGAGAGCAGGAAAGGAGGTGAAAGGAGACAATTTTAGAGAAGAAAATGTTTTGGTCGCTACCCGGATTCGAACCCGGGACCTTTGAATGAGAGGCCAACACCTTAACCTCTAGGCCACGAGAGCCCCCTTTTTATACTTGTGGTGTTATACATTTCATCAATTCTATAGTCCGGACAACACCAAATGGACAACTAGTCGACCTCATTACACAGAAACTAAGTGGCGAATTGTCCTGATGTTTTTGCATGTGCCTCTGAATTTCAAAAAAACCTAATACATCTCGATTTTCGTGCATATGCGACAAATATAAAGAGGTGTTTTCTATATAATCATTATTATACAGTCTGCGCTGGGAATTTTAAAAATTAGAGCAAGAACGGTACTTAAGTGTTAGTTTTTTGTTTGCTTCATTCTTTTTGTTTTTTTACTGACTGCGGGTGCCGCAAGACTGAGTTGTTTTCAGTCCAGCGGTTAGTGGGTGACAGTGGGTTTATTCTGGTTTACTCTTTGGGATATACAATGAGAAAAATTTCTTTCATATCTTCCGTCATTGAGATCGCATGCGTTTCAATTTGCTGTCGCTTTTTCATTAATCACCATGGTTAGATAACTTAATTTCCAAACCCCAAAAACGTTGCCTTAAAGCTACTGAATTATTTCTCCAAAGAAACTAATCGAGGCCGTCTCTTTTATTTTTCCCACCAGTTATTTTTTAAGAGGATTGAGAGTGGGGGCTGCCCTCTGACATGTCCATTAGCGCTTCAAATATAGCACTCTGCTGACCCCATTTTTTGGTTTGACGAAACTGTATCCCCCTCCCCACCCACCCCCTTGAAATTTCTGGGTTAGCCCCTGCAATGACACCCTCTATTGTTATAGTTTTAGTATAATACCGCGCTTGCTATACAAAGTGCGCGGTGATGAGTTTAATGAGCAATTAATTACTAATGATTATATAGACAGCACCTCTTTATTTTGTCGCATATGCACTCCAATCAAGATTTTGTTATGTCTTTTAGAATTCAGAGGTGCATGTAAAAATTCAGAGAGATTCACCTCTTATATTCTGTGTAATGAACAAGTTATCCGTTTGGTGTTGTCCGGACTATAGTAAAATCATATCCAGAGATCTTGCTAGCTTTCTTAATGGTTCTGTCAAATTTTTCTTTATCTTTCACCTTACAATTCCCAGCCCAGCCGTAAATACAAAATAATAGCACGCTTTCAATCATAGAATGGTATAAAAGGGACATAATCTTATTATAAACACGGAAACTTCTTAATTTCCTTAAAAGGAACATTCTTTGATTTACCTTTTTATGCACAAGAGCAGCGTGGGGATGCCAGTCAAGTTTGTTATCAATTGTTACGACACGATACTTGAAAGAGCTTACCACCTCCACCTCCTCATCTTTAATAAATAGTGGTTGCAATTGGTCTTTTCTGACTCTAAAGTCTATTATTAATTCCTTTGTCTTGTTTACATATAGTAAAAGGAAGTGGTTATGACACCAATTTGTAAATAGATTTACAGCGTCCCATTATTCTTTCTCATTTGTTGTTATAAGGCCTCGTGGGGTGGAATTATCCACAAATTTTATAAGTTTGATGTTTTTGTTATCAAAAGAACAGTCGTTGGTGTAGAGCGTAAACAAGACAGGAGGAGAAATTACACAACCTTGGGGCGCACCGGTGTTCGTGAATATTTGGTCGGATTGTACAATAATATAAATTTCTATTGCCTTCGCCCTCCCCATTCTCTTTATTTGTCTCTGTCGCTGTATCTGTCTGACTCTCTTTGTCTCTGCCCCCCCCCAATCTTTCTCTTTCTCTGCCTCCCCCCAACCCGTCTCTCTCTCTCTCTCTCTCTCTCTCTCTCTCTCTCTCTCTCTCTCTCACTCACTCTCTCTCTCTCTCTCTCTCTCTCTCTCTCTCTCTCTCTCTCTCTCTCTCCCTCTCTCTCTCCTTTCTCTTTCTCTCTTAATTATTCACTCATTTCTTCTAGCCTAGCTTCGCTTCATCTCATCATGTCACACAGTTCTCTTTTCCAAAGTCAACAACGATAATTCTTGAGAGGGAGCCGCAAATGATGGCGTGTGGTCCATAACACGACAGCATCTCACAGCAAAAGCTTGCTGAGGATCAAAGTCTTAAGAGCTTTACACGTGCATACAGCTCACCTTCCTTGCCAGGCTCGATATTTGAATCACGTTGACAGCCTTTGCTGTCTGTTATGGCGCAGCTAGTTACCAACCTGACTAGCACTCGGTTGGAGCCTGCAACTCGGAATTGTGTCTTTTTGGCTACGTTAGGACTCACAAATCAGTACTCGTATTAATTGTGCTTATTATGAGGATATATTTATTTTTAGAAAACAAAGACAAAAACAAAGAAAAAAAACAACAGCAACAACAACAACAACAACAAAAACAGCAACAACAACAAAAACAGCAACAACAACAACAACGACAACAACAACAACAACAACAAAAGAACAACACAGACCGAGACTCAAAAATGATGCAAAACTTCCGAATCCTCTTATAAATGTAATCTACGTCCTTCCTAACAGACTTTTCTAGCTAACTCTCTTTGCTTAAGGACATAACAGAGCCCAAGGACAAGGAGGTTAGAATTCCAAATAATATAGAAGGACAATCGTCTCTGGGGGAATAAAAAGAGAGCTAAAAACGTGGACCCCCCCCAAAAAAAAACAAAAAACAAAAAAAAACAACAACAACAAAACAAACAACAAATAAACAAAACAAACAACAAAAACCAGAACAATATTCAATCGTAAAAGATAACATTGAGGCACAAAGATTTGGATATGAATTATATTAAAGCATAATGATTTAGTATCCTCCTTCTTTTTACTATATGGTATTATACGCCCTCGTCGACACACATTAGATAATTTAGGAGGCAGTCTTTGACCCTATCTGTCAAGGCTGCTTCGGGCTGAGATGGATATAACGTCCCAGAAAAAAACTCTGAAATACTCAATAAAAACTCCCCCCCCCAGATGTATCATTCAATCGCATGCAAGAATTTAAGTACAAGACCTTT
>NW_004797388.1:1365129-1368003 GCF_000002075.1 Aplysia californica
TCTCTCTCCCTCTTAAAAAATAATTACCCGGCCTCATGAGAAACGTTTACACTGAAGCAACACTTGGCCTGAGTATTTGATATTGGGATTACCAGGAGGCGGCAAACTGGCAGATTCGTTTTCTACAGGTGCAACCAGCTATTCAATACCTTTTGCCTAGCATTTACCAGCCAAATGCTGACGTCAAAAAGCTCTATGTTATGTCACGGGTCTGCACCAGTTTAAAGTAATCTGGGTTAGTCGTTAAAGAAGACGTCATTTGAATATGAATAATAATATCATTGAGACGTTGGGAATTTTTATTTCGTACATCAGTTACAGAAGATAGACGGCCTGACCTATGTTGTTAAAAAGAAGGCAATACGACTATCCTTCTCTCTGAGCACAACACAAGAAGAGAAAGCCAGTTTAGACGAAGGTCACTGTCCGATTTGTGCTGTCAAAGCTTTCGCTCACGGTGGCCAAGGTTGAAGGTTTGTATCTCGGCGACCCTCTTCACTCCCGATATAATTGACCATCTACATCTCCACCATCTATACATTTTAGAGGAAGTTTGCACAGCGTTTTCCTCTGTCCGTTACACAGTATTCCCTTTTCGACAAAAATAAGTCGTTTTTATTTTTCACATAACCGTTTAATAATTGGCTTACAATGTCTCCACTGTTTTGTCTGGGCCTTTTGACTTCTAAGCTGTTCGCCTTTCAAAATGGGGGCGCAAAGTTAGCTCAGTCTGTCGCACTGGACTACGGAACGTGCGCTCAGGTTCGAATCCTCTACAGAACTATTTTGAACTCGTGGAGTTTTCAAGGTTCTCAAAGCATGTCGCACGGTCCTATCGGAAATGTTTTTCAATGACCTAACAGTAAAAGGAACATTAATTCAACATTTAAGCCTGATCTCTACCTTTGCTTTTACTCATGCTCGACAGCAGTGCTTGTCAACTTTTTCCTAGCCAGCGCCCACTTTTGCCACATTTAAGAAGGTAAAATTAACCAACTTATGACACATGTGTATTCAAGTGAGACATAAAGTAATCATTTCCCGGGTGATACCATAGATGTACACTATAGAACTAGATACAGTACGCCCCTCTCTCGCCTTGCTGCGCGATGGCCACATATGACAGCAGCGTCCGCCATGTTTTTTGTGGCAAGTTGTGTGAAGGAGTTCATGCTAAAGCAATGGGCTAGGCATGTTTTCTCTCTCTCTCATACGCGACAGGCGAGGCTTGGTTCTTGTTGATTTTTTTCTCCAAATCCCCAACTTGAAGGTTGACAAGCACTGTTACAATTTCTCTAAATGTACGCAGTCAGCCCACGAATTGCACTGTCACAATGGCGGCGAAGATCAGTGACGAATTTTTAAATTTTATTTTGGGAGAGAGAGTGATTGAGTGAGTGAGAGAGATAGAGATAGATAGATAGATAGAGAGATAGATAGATAGATAGATAGATAGCGCGCGCGCGCGCGAGAGAGAGAGAGAGAGAGAGAGAGAGAGAGAGAGAGAGAGAGAGAGAGAGAGAGAGAGAGAGAGAGAGAGAGAAGTGGCGGAGACCAGACGAGACATGGGCTGTCTGTGAGCAAAGCGCACTTCGCACTCACACACAAAACTGCCCCCACCCTCATCGCGCTGTTGACAGAATGGACATAGTTTCTTAACTCTTTCAGGACACATTTTGTCAAGGCGGCAGCAGACTAAAGACAGTGTTGCAGAAAATGTAGATCCACTATACACACATCAGAAACACGAATTTGCGTGTTTCACAGTATGCATTTTGTTACGTGTTTTATTCAGTTTCAGATTAAGAGAATACAATTGAAAAATTAATCTGAAGGAGTAACGACGTTATCAAGCGTTGTCCAGGGGCTCTCGTGGTCGAGAGGTTTAAGGTGTTCGCCTCTCATTCAATAGGACCCGGGTTCGAATCCAGACTGCGACGGAAAATTTTATTCTCTAAAGTATTCTCCTGTCAGCTCCCTTCCTGCTCTATAACAATGCTCTGTCGTCTGCTTTCGTCTCCACTTTCTGCCCCCACCCCTCAGCTCCTCTGGGCTCCTGACTCCTTCTGCAGCCTTTCTACTGCTGCTCCTTGGCTTCTTCTTACTGCTGTCTTTCAGCCACACCCCAGATCTTATGGTAAGTAAGATCTAACGTCTAGTATTCTCGGATAAGGGCGAAAAAATCTCGGAGGCCCGTGTGCAAGTTGCGATTCTTGGTGGTCCAAAATCGATAAGAGTAGGCTTCGGCCGCCACTCGGGCAAAATTTAAAATTTCCGACCAACTGAAAATGTTTAATCTGTCTCGCGCTCTCATATGACCTTATGCAGTTGCAAGCGCCGTAAAAAAACGATTCTCGTGTCAGAAGAATTTTCATCTAATATATCGGTATTTTTGCCTTGACATTGTATCCCTTTTATCGAGGTTGGCCTCCACAGGCATGGTCGAAGCCCGAACCCGAACAGGTCTAAATTGTGTCAATGGGGCCTTAACACACATACATCAAAAATAAAATTAAAACTGCACAAAAATCATTTACTGTAGATTAGGCCCTCAATACATCACCTTAAGATCGGTGAAGTTACTACGATGATTCTGTTGAAAAAGTGTTCTAGAGACAACGGTCTATTTGACTTGACTCGTGTTTGCGACGATACATTATGGAGTTTGAACTTGGAAGACAAAGAAAAGCAAACATTTCCAACGTTAGATTTTCGCCATATCGCATGCTCTGGCGAGTGCACGCAGACTTCGTTTGTCAAAGTAGCCCACTATATTGTCGCTGATAGCTAGCTTGATAAGTAATAATATGCTTTTAATTACTGGACAATTTGCGCCATTGAATCTGCAGTGTGCTTTTGAAATTTTGAATTAAA
>NW_004797388.1:1372112-1382112 GCF_000002075.1 Aplysia californica
AATCTATCTATCTATCTATCTATCTATCTATCTATCTATCTATCTATCTATCTATCTATCTATCTATCTATCTATCTATCTATCTATCTATCTATCCAGAAATGCGTAAAGAGTTGTCCTTGATAACACTTCGAGATTAAACATATACAGTTACTTTCCACAACCCTTGCAGTTAAGCTATGCGGCAATCTGAGAAATCTAACATCATTTTTATCGTTATTTCACTCTTGGGTCTAATAGAGGAGTTGTTTTCAACATCATTAACAACAACAGTAACAACAACAAAATAATAATACATAAATAATATCGATAATTAAGTTACTGCCTGGTGGGAAGTTGGTTCTCAAAATAAACACTTCTTTTCATCTTTTAATGTGTTCCCCTAACTGCTGAAAGCAAGCGTATCTTAAAATACTCAGTACCTGCCTCATTATCAGAGCTAAAAACACGACGTTGGTTGTCCAGATATTATTATCATGCTGTCCTGTGATATAATCTAGTGATGTTTTATTATGAGGTAATGTACAAATATCAATCCTTATATTTCACGTTATTGCAGCCATGAGCGTTTCTTCTGATTGACCATCAGTTATTGAGGCAAGTTAACTAAATAAGATGTAATGTTGAGAAAGTCTTCACTTTTCTCTTTCTTCCTGGATTGGACCTTTTTTCTTTTGGAATCTATTGTGTTTGGTTGGGTGAAGATTTATAGTGTTTTCTGTACAAGCGACGTATTATTCTGGTTCTTAGCCAAACAAATCAAAGTGTTAGCTTTTTTTACGTTGCCCTCAGAAGATCTTTGAATTTCGATTAATTCATAGTGGATAGTGGTCAGTGTTCTTCAGTTGCTGTTCATTTACAATTATTCAATTCTCTCTACCAGTGACAGCAAGCGCACCCACGATCCCTAGTGAACAAAGTTTAAGTTACAGCCAGTCTTTCTTAATAAATGACTATTTACATTTTAGTAAACATGAATAAAGGGGAGTAACGAAGTGCCTAAACGGAATTACTCACCCAGTTTTATTCATTGGAATGTCGGAGACCTGTGTTGTATCTTCAGTCTAACAAATATTTAATTTGGCTTGTGCCTTAGAGCTTGCAGGTTTAAAAAGAAATATAAATTCAATCAAGAATAACATACCTTTGCACTCTGGACTTCCTAAAGAGACCATTCGATGAAACATGAACCCTTAAGTAAAGGCACAAGTTTGAAGATACGACTAATAGGTGGCTTAAAATACAAGTGACCAAGCCAACAAATACACATAGCATAAAAAGACATCTAAATAACACAATGTACTAACTGTAGTCATGACTGTAGATGTGGTGAGCAAAAGTAGCAATATGACAAGTTTGCATTCTTGAAGTGGTATTTAGTAAAAATATCATACTATTTTACAGGCAATAGTGATGCTCTCTCTCTCTCTCTCTCTCTCTCTCTCTCTCTCTCTCTCTCTCTCTCTCCCTCTCCCCCCCTCTCTCTCTCTCTGCGTGTGAATGTGTATGTCTCTCATTCGTCCAACCGCTTACATTACTCCAGGAAGATTGCCAAGTGTCGAAAACAGTAATGTACAAAGCTCAATCTTAAACTCTCTGATCCTAACGCAAAGAAAACGAAGTGGATGGTTGGTGGATGATCTGGTGTGGTTTGCTTCTTCTTTCCTTTCAAAAATCTATCGTCCTTATCTCCACTTCTTCTTTTTAATGTTTGTTACTCTATTGAAACGCTTCTAGTCTTCTGGCGCTCATATGACCTTATGCAGTTGCGAGCGCTGTAAACCCCGCTACTAAAACTAAACTAAAAGAAAACGAAGGGAACCACATTGAAAGGGAGGTAAAACTCGTAGCGCACAGAACGGCGATGCTTATCTCCCCTGCGATGTATAAATATATCGCTGGTAGCTCTAGATAGGAATACTACTACTACTACTACAACAACTACTACTACTACTACTACTACTACTACTACTACTACTACTACTACTACTACGTTATGAACTTTAGGCCGCTCATACCTTCCACTTATTCAGTTCCCATCGTCAACAGTTACATTGCTGCCATGGAAAATCTCAAAATGAAGGTATTAAAACATAAAGGTTCTACGGCAAAAAAACCCCCTCCCAAAACATGAAGGGCCACAAAGAAAAATAAATAGGCGTAAATGTTTGCGTAATTGCAAATCATTTCTGAATAAGCACATTTAAATTAACAGATTTTGAACAATGGAATGATTGTCATGATTCGAACCTATCAGCAAAAAAATATTGTTGATCTCCTGCCTTCTAAGATCTCGAACACCCCCCCTCCACCCCACCCCCTCACTACTGTACTACTGTCACCTCTTCCAATACTGTCACCATCTCCACTACTTTAACCCTCACCCTCTCTACAACCACCTAATCCCACCATGATCCCCTCCACCACCCTCATTCCCTCCATACCTCTCACCCACTCGAACATCCTCTTCCCTTGCACTACTCTCAGCCCTCTTCCACCCTCACCCTCTCCATCTTCATAACCCCCTCCACTATTCACCCCATTCCACTAACCCCCCCCACCCCCTTTCCAATTCTCTAACCCCCTACTTATTTCCCTCTCTCACATGTGTTTCCACAGTTTGCGGTCCAACAGATGTCGTTTTCCTTTTTGATCAATCGGAAAACGCCCGTCTTGCCTCTTCGAATCCTCCTACCAGCCCGTTCAACTTGATCTCAAATGCCGTTAATACTTTCCTTCAGAATCCACGTATACAAGGCGCCAGAACCGGAGACGTCCGGTAAGTGCGCGCTAGTACCACCATCCTCGTAACAGAGGAGTTTGCACAGCAGCACCCCTCCCCTTCCAAACCTTCCCTCCTTTGCCCTTCATTTGGTCCAATGATGTACCCCATTTTGAGCCTGAAATACGTCAGCGTACGCGATCTAGGGTAATACAAGTGCATTGATTTGAAACGCTTGCAATGTACCTATTCTTGTCGGGGTTTTCCCTCCTCTTTTTTTCAGGAGTAAAAAATATTTTGAAAAAATATTTCCGGATCATGAATTTAAAAAAAAAAAATTGTTTGGTCGCTGGCCTATAGGAGTGCCCTGCAAAGTTACGTGCGCACTGGCAAATTAATAAAAAATGAGCTACAAATAAAACATTTTTAGCAAGTCAACAGAAGAAGATGAAAAAGCTATAGTTCATATGATGGGGGACGGTGTGTGTATGTGATTGGGAAAATGTACACATTCTTCAAGAGTAATCCAACCCAGGTGTGAATGGGTACCGGCCTCGGTACGGGACCGAGAACAGCAAAACATCAGTGCTGCATGCTAGCGTTTTAGAGCCTGTAAATGGAAACTTGGACTGAATGCTTCCGAGAAACTGAGATTGTTTATTAAGTGTCTGCTTGGGTTTGCTGGGGTAATGATAGTTCTACAGCGCATAACATACCCGCAGAGCGTGGATGTAGGCCATATCACCACCATCATTGCCTTTCTCGCCCGGGATCAGGTTACAGGCCACGAACGACCACTTTTCACCTTTCCCTATCCTGGGCTAGTCGCCATGTCTTCCCACTTTTCTGTACATCCATTTCCGTGACTCTTCTCCAGGTTCCGCGTGGTCTTCCCTTTGATCTTTGACCCTGCGGGTTCCAATCTAACACTTTCCTTGTTATGCAGCTGCTTGACTTCTATAAAGTGTGTCCAATCCAATGCCAACGCCTTTTTCCCAACCTCATCTTTGACTGGGCTCTGTCTCGTTCTTCTTAATACTTCCTCGTTGTTGACTCTGTCCATCCATCTGATCCTAGGTTAGGTAGCTTCCTCAGGCATTTGTTCTGGAAAACCTGGATCCTCTTTATGCACTTCTGAGAAGCGTTCACTGTCTCACTACTATACAACAAGACTGACTTCAGATTTGAGTTGAAAATCCTCAGCTTTGTTCGTAGTGAGATATCCGTGGTCCTCGGAATCTTGTTCAAAGAAATAGATGCAGTCTGGGCCTTTCTAATGCGGGACTTTATTTCAGCGCCTGTTCCTCCCTCCCTGTCAATTATACTCCCAACATAGCAGAAGGACTCGACGTCTTCTAGCGCATTTTCCTCTACAGTGACCTGCTCCTTTCGTAGTGCATCTATCTTTAGGAATATTGACTTGCCGGGGTGTATCCTCAATCAAACAGTCGATCATAGGCTCTTTAAAATTGTGGTCTTTGCCTGCATCTGTTCCTGAATGTGTGAAAGAAGCGCCAAGTCATCTGCAAAGTCAAGATCGTCCAACTGTGTCCATGGTGTCCACTGTATGCCGTTTCTGTGTCCTCTGTCTGGTGGTTTCCTTCATCAGCCAGTCGATTGCCATGATAAAGAGGAAAGGTGATAGTAAACATCCCTGCCAAGGGTTGAAATCTGTTCTTCAACTGCAGCTGAAACTCCTCTTTCTTGAGTCCATCTAAGAGACGTGCTTGGAACTTCGTTCTTTTGGTTCCTGTTCTGGTTCAGTGCTTTTTAAGACGAAACTTGAGTTTTGCTAACAGCAGACGAAGATCCGATCCAACGTCTGCCCCTCTCTGTACTGTGACATCTTCCGGTGAACTCCTGAATCTACGAGAGATTAAAAATGATCGATCTGGTTCTCCGTCACTCCGTCCGGTGATACCAAAGTAGCCTTGTGGATCCTCTTGTGGGGGAAAAACAGAGCCTCCAATGACAAAACTGCTGAAAGCTATATCAGGGCAGTTGATATTATTATTGCTATCATAATTCAACACCATATTATGCTAATCTGTAGTGGCATCCGACACACTCTTTCCAAGCCGACAGAGCTAATTTTTTTTTCTTTTTGTTCTTTTTGTACTTCAGAATTGGCGCCCTTGGGTATGGCTCAACTAGCGTAACCAACCCGATCCCACTTTTCTCTTCACCACAACAAGCCATAAATGATCTCTCCAGATTCCGGAATGGAGCAGGGGTGAGCTATACCTTATGTTGTTATAGTGATTTTATTTGTTTATTTTATTGTTTTTTTGTTTGATTGGGGTTTTCTTTTTGGTAGTATAAAGAAACTGACCGAGTGCAAATGTACACGTAAGGGCACTCAATGGAGCATGAGAAATAATGCGGGCTTTAGAAAAATTAAAAAGAGGGCTATTCCACAGTAACTGACGGGGCATTTGGGCTATACTTTCTTACAATGATAACACCGTAGGTCAATATCAATGCATTTATTTCATATTTAACTAATCAGAACATTTGAAAGACGTATTAAGAAACATATAAAATGTATCATTTGGAAAAAAAAGTACTTTATGCAAATTCTGTGACGTGTTTCATTTCGATAACTGACGAGACAGAATAATTTGATACCTCATTTGTCCCGCATATGTTACCGTGGAATGGCCCAAGAACTAGAAGAAGCGTCTAACAACTGGGTAACGACCGACATCTGTCTTGTGATGGCTTGTCACTGCGCCGTGTTACGGGAAAGATAAAAATTTATCTTTAATAACCCAGGTATTTTTACACCCCAAATGACAGTTTAGATCGTCTAGGAGGCAGGCTTCCGTCTCTGCCTATCCGGACCAACCGGGGCTGAAGGGGATACAAAGGTACAATGTCCCAACAGAAAAATCGAGGGATTCGATGAAAATGTTCTCCCCACTCGGAAATCGAACTCGGATCTCCTGTGTGTGACAACGAAGAGCCTGCCAGCCAGACCGCAGACGCCGGTCTATTCCGTTCCTGCTTTAGTGAATGAATTTTTTATCGAATCGTGTCGCCTCTCTTTCTGGAGCGTTGCTGTAACCTATACCCAGGCAGAGCCAAAACAACCCGCTTCTTAAATGACCTACAATTTGTCAAAGGTGTCATAAAGCGTTAAAACCCAATCAACAATAACGCGGTTCGTGGTGAAATGTTGAACATCCAATAAGGAATCTATGATGTCAGGAATGTGTGTTATTCATCTTCTGATGTGACATTAAGTTAATATATCTAATAATTATATCACATAACTCAAAGAAGTGGCCTAGAACAGACAAACATAACGTTGATTGCTCTTTGCCCTGTGTACTGTACCTGATGGTATAGGGCGAAAGTAAGTGGGTGTACTATTATTATGTTGGATTGCATTGCACAAACACTTTACGTCAAATTTGGTTTTATCGGGAAAACCTGTATCCTTCGATATTTAGTATGGTAAGATTGCGTTTCGTTCATACTTTTGTTTTCAGAGAATAAGTCTTTTTAATCCAAACATTTTCAGTTTTGTAGTAAATGGATTTATTCCGTTCTGTAATAGAATACATCACACACAGATTCCAACCCCCCCCCCCCAACTGGCACACCATTACGCCCAAATAAAAGGAAAACACGAGTCTCGTTATAATCTTGTGCCTGGGGCACGTTTTTCTCCTTGCCCTTGATTTGGCTCAAGTGCTGTGCCCCGTAATGAACCGGAAATACGACAGAGTGCACGGCTTAAGCTGTTATGCTACAAGTCTAAGGAACTGAAACATTATTTACAAAATACTAAAAACGACTGTATTTTTCCCCCCTCAGGGCGGTTCTTTCACCTTCCAAGGGCTGCAAGCTCTGACTGTCTCACCTCGACCTAACGTCAACAATCTTGTGATCCTTGTGAGCTCTCAGGGCTCCAGTAGAAATGACCGTATTCAACTTACCCGCCAGGCGTACAACGCTGTAGCAAATTTGAACTGGAACGTCGAAGTGGTGTCTGTTCAGGTAATCATGAAAGTTTGAGATGAAAGAGAGAGAGAGAGAGAGAGAGAGAGAGAGAGAGAGAGAGAGAGAGAGAGAGAGAGAGAGAGAGAGAGAGAGAGATGAACATGCATACTGACTTGAGAGCAAAACAGGTGTGCTGACAAACTGAGGAATAAAAAACAATGTGAGATGGGATCAGGAACAAGCCACTCATTAAACAGATTGGAGAAAGAAAAGTATTCCTGTCATACAGATACCGTCAGAAATGAAGGCCACAAGGGGAAAACTGTACAAGGGATGCCACTTTTGGGGATTTTAAGAAAAACAACAACAACTAAGTGAAATGTTTGACAGTCCACGCATCTCCATAGTTTAGCTTATTTTCCAATCCTGATACTGGGTGACTCATCAGGTTTTAGCCCTATAGCGCGGTCGAAATTTCGGGGCGCAACTTATCTTCCAATATCTTTCTACCGGGTGAATCAATGTAACCCATACTTTGCACAGCAGTTAGTATCAATTTGTCTTAACTTGATCATATTTTTCCACAACAATTGAGGCTAGATTAAAAACTTTTGCTTTTAAAGGGGATATTGTCCCTGCTGTAAACCTTTAAAAATCTGTGTAAACAACCCACTGGGTTTATTTTATTGGTATTTATTAAGGAATTTGGTAGAATAGAGCTAACAGATGTATACAAAAATATTGATCAGTTAAGACAAGCCACTGTGCAAAAGCTGGAGAGTTTATGTTCAATAGTTGAGGAGATATTCGACAATAAGTTGGGCCACAAATTTGTGACCGCACTATAGTCACTTAGATGGGACAAAAGAGACGAGTAAATACTTTCCAACCCACGTTACAAAGACAAAAAAACAAACAACACCAAACAACCACACTGGCGTCTCTTGGTTCCCACCTTGTACTCTTCAAATGTGTGTCAGGTTTCAAATAAAAAGCAAATGTGACAATTTTGTTTGTGCTTGGTTTCTGGGTTTATTGTTCTTTAAAATTGACCTCTTTGCTGATCTTGACTTATCCCGTCTGTCAATAGGGATCAAACTCTATTGCCTTTAACGACCTGACCGCCGCCAATGGCGGAAGAAATGTCAACACGAGACTCAACAACTACAACCAACTCCCCAATGCGTTGACCAGGATTCTGGAAGACACTCTGTGCCCCTTTGTGCCTACAGCACCTCCTCAACCTTCAACTGGCAGTAAGTTTACAAGGGTACAGGCAGGCTGGAAGTCCATACTGAAGTGTTTATTTTGTAGAGCCATATTCTTTCACAGATCTTGGAAGGAAAAGAAATCAAATGAGGTAGTATTTGATGAAGCGCAAGTGTGACATTCACTGATAAAGATAATCAGGAAGACACAAAACGTAGTTTTTGGGACACCTAAATATACATAAAGGTCTTGAACATTTAGTTCTCACTGGCAAAATTGAAGGTACACGAAGCAGGGGCAGGCCCAGAGCAACCTACTTTGAGAACCTATACAGATCGCTAAGGGGGAAAGATCAGGGTAACGTAGCTTTTAAAAAAAAAAAGAACATCCGAGCCAAGTAATGAAAGGAGAACCATGATTGCCGATGTCTGCCGCAGATAAGGCACACGATGATGATTATGATTCTCACCAATACCTCGATAGCTACGTTCCACGGATCCAGAACTCTAAGCGCGACGGGGGACCCGTGAAGTAGAAGCAGTAACGGTATTGTTAGGCTGTATAAACCCTCCCTACGCTTTTAGAAACATCACCCAGGCTCTCATTGACACGTAATAATATGCCTGGAGTAGAAGAGACCAGCAAAATTATAAAATATAAACCATTTGTCTATCTATCTATCTATCAATCTATCTATCTATCTATCTATCTATCTATCTATCTATCTATCTATCTATCTATCTTTAGTTTTAGTAGAGGTTTTACCGGACTCGCAACAGCATAAGGTCATATGAGCGCCAGAAGATTAGAGGTGTTACAAGAGAGTAACAAACACACACAAAAAAAGGGGAGATAAGGACGATAGATGTTCTATCTATCTATCTATCTATCTATCTACCTACATTCTACATGTATTTTCTACTATATATATAAATATATATAAATAATATAGTATAGTATAATAAATTGACATCAACATTTAATTTTATTGTCATTTGACAGCCACTTTCATACTCCTGTCATTCAAACTTATTGTAACTCCCTCAACAATATTCTGTAATCTAATACGCTTACAGTTTTCAGATTCCGTATATACATATATATATATATATATATATATATATATATATATATATATATATATATATATATATATATATATATATATATATATACACACGAACTAAAGTAATTTTAACTCCTTATTTTTTGCCTTCCTTTCAACACTTAAAGAATCATTAATTACTTATTGTCATATCATTTAGTTAGTGAGTATGTTAGTTTTTTAGCGACTATAAATGGCTGCTTGCACTATACGCTTCCCAGGAAGTTGACGTTGTTTCAGAATGCTCTCAGGTCTGCTGGGGTAATAGTATTGATTGTGAAGCACATAGAGCTTGCTGTTGAGCGGGAATTTGCGCTATACAAATGCTATCTATCCATCTATCTATGATTTGAGAGCTTCACTGGAAATTATATAACTTGCTTTTCCCCAGTCTGCAGTAACTGTGTTGGCTCAAAGGGCACGGATGAGGATCCTAAGTACTGTGACCGCTTCTACGAGTGCGTCCCTGACCAAGCACCTGTGCCGGTGGCCTGTGCCGCTGGAACCTTCTACGACAGCAGATCCTGCAACTACATCAACGCTGTGAACTGCTCTCAAGGTGAAGAGTACGGGGAAGAAACAAAGATTACAAATTACACGGAACTGATTTTATACTATATCATTTTACGTAAATCTTGCAAAATCCTGTTGAAAACTATAAGTACCGTCTATGCCTTTCACACTGAATTTATTGTAACTAAGACATGACCATGGAAATGTGATAGTAACGAGGTTCAAAGTTAATAGGGTGCCAAACAATTTAAAACTAAAAGCAAATGTGCTTTTGGTGTTTGTAATGTAGGTGTTTCTAAGACTCCATTGGCACAAGGTAGATAACTTAGGAGCCCTGCTAGTTCCTCGAATTCTCCCATTAGGCTCTGTTTTTGTCGAAGATGGGCCTTAAATTCGGAGGACCTGCCTCTTAAGTAACCTAACAGTATTGCAAGGGGCATTAACTCTATACAATTTTGCGCATAGTGTACTCAACCATACCATCCCTTCCTGCCACACCCAAA
>NW_004797388.1:1384612-1386527 GCF_000002075.1 Aplysia californica
ATTTAATCTTGTCGGTTGTATATGTGGTTTTAGTAATGATAATTATAATAAGTAGCATTTGTAACACGAATAAGTGTCATGATACCGTGGAATTAGGCGCTCGTCAATTTTTGGGCATGTGGAGCTATTGGTATCATATTAAAACTTGTTCATTTGCCTTTCTTTCAATGAAAAAAATACCTATTTATCTTGAACAGAAGTCAAGATATTTGTGACTGTAGGAGGTGGGGTTTGCCTGGTTTCAGAGGTAAAATTAGCTAGAAAATGACCGACAAGGTTTGGTGACTTTGGAAGCTTGAGAGTCCTTTGATAAACAGATTTCAATAAAATCTACACAGGAATGAGTTTTTAAATGGGCACAAAAAGTGTTGATCCAAAAAAAAACCCAAAACAACAAAAACACCCCCCCCCCCAAAATCAATAAAAATCACCCAAAGAGAGGGGAAAATGCCGATAGTATCGATTTCATTATTTTAAGGAGCGCCTGATTTCACTACGATACCTCACGACGTGTACTTGAAGAAAACCGTTTCTATTTTCCTTTCCCCAGCCACACCTTCCCCAGTTTGTAACGCTGTGTTCAGAGCAACATATGATGCTGGCTCACGACAAGTCCTCAGCGAACGCCAGCTTACAGCCCTCGATGTGTACTCCGACATCCAGGAAGCAACACTCACCAACAACGCTTTGAACTTTGAAGCTAACATGAACAGCCCTTACCTGTACTACTATCGTTTCATCGATAACGAATTCCCACTCAACACTGCTTTCAGGCTTCGTTACCGATTCCGAGTAAGACACATTTTCTTTGTTTTATAACTGTATAATTCACAAAAATCTGCTCATATGTCGGTTGTCTGCACGCTTCTATCTAAACATTGTAGTATTGGCAGCAATACAGACCTTACTTTTTCAGGGATATTCTATGACAAATTCGTCATCCTGAAATAATTTTAAACAACAAAAGAAAAAAAAAATCAAAAAAAAAGAAAAAAAAGAGTTGTCAATTATGAAAAAGTCTGTTCTAACGTCAATACGTCCAGTTATCAATTTGGCTTTGGGGGAGGCAATTGCCCAGCCTGATGATATTTCAATCCTGTTATCGTTTCTGTTTGGCCGATTTTATTTCGTCAGAACGGTAACAATGATCACAGCTGTACAAGTTGTTTCCTCCTTTAAAAAAAGAAGAAAGCTAGGTTCAAAATCTTTATATTCTTTTTTCCATCAATCAGTATTCACTATTTTGAGCTCTCAACCCGCTCCCAAATAAAGCAAAACAAAGCAAAACAAAATAAAATAAAAACAATAGTAAAATTACTATAACGTCTTGCAAAGTGAAACAAATGGCTTATATAAAAGCAACGATTCATTTTTTGACCCCCAGGGAAACAGCAACGGCCAAAGCTACAGTCTGTTGTCCAATAACTTCTGCCCCATCTGCCCTGAGACCATCAGTATCACAGTCACTCCAAGAGGTGCCAGTCAGCAGGAAGTCAGAGCCTCCTTCATGACCACTGCAGGAGTTGAGGTTGCCACTTCCGCCACCATCAGCAATATCTTTGTAAGTGTAGCGTCCTTGTTCCGGCCTGTGCAGCCTTTCTACTGCTACTCCTTGGCTCTCTCTTACTGCTGTCTTTCAACCACACCCCTGATCTTCTGGTAGGAAAGATCTACGCTTAACCTTCTCGGACAAGGGTGACAAATCTCGGAGGTCCCGTGTGCAAGATGAGCACGTTAAAGACCCCTTGGTGGTCCAAAATCGATCAGAGTAGGATTCGGCCGCCACCCAGGGAAAAAATCAAATTTTCCACCACTTGAAAATGTTTGGTGTGTCTCGGGCGCTCATATGACCTTATGCAGTTGCGAGTGCCGTAAAACACTTACCCCCCCAAAAAAAAAATTGTTTTGTTTTGGG
>NW_004797388.1:1388491-1403295 GCF_000002075.1 Aplysia californica
AGATAGATAGATAGATAGATAGATAGATAGATAGATAGATAGATAGATAGATAGAGAGATAGAGAGATAGAGAAATAGATAAATAGATAAATAGATAGATAGATACATGAATAGATAGATAGAGTATTATAAAGGTATCTTCCAAGTGTTTACATTCCTTATTTTTACGAACCGGAATAAGAAAAAACAAAACAACTGCAATTCATCATAAATTATTTCCAATATTTTTTCTTTAAAAATTTGCCCAAGATTTTACCCACATTTCTTTTTGGCAAGTGTAGATCGAGATAATAGAAATAACACGATTTTGACAAATAAACGTCTGGTTTCTAACCTTGGTGTGTTTTACTTTCTTCCACAGTTCGCCTTGTACGAGTACTGCCAAAACATCGACTCTCTCCTGAGATAAACAGTTTGACCAAATCTTACCGAAGTGCCTCACAGGGAGCCCGGCTATCTCGTCATTTGGAGCTGGTTATATCCCTATAATTCGTCATCCTTGTTACCCACCTTTGTTTTTTTATAAGACTGCATATTTCAAAATGGAATCCTTAAGGCCACTACTGAAACAAACAATTTCGTTGTACCTTCACCGTAAAACTTTAAAAGCATACTATGTTCCAACAAAAAGAATGAGAACAGAAACCAAATATTTCTTTGCCAGAGTAACAAGTCGCAAACGTTGGAAGAACTGAAGAATAGAATGGGCTGCATTGTTACATGTGCCTTAGTACTGCGTGATTGTACATCTTTACAGACGTTCAGACCGAGTTGAAATGTCACTGATAAAAGATTACGCTGCCTTGTTTTTAGAATTGAATCATTTTTTTGACCGCTTTATCGTCAAGTAAACTTGACTGAGATTTTAAAGTACATAATATGTGTTTGTTGATTTTTTTAAAAACAAAAAAACAAAAACAACAAAATAGATTCCATTTACACTCATGTTGTTTGTTTATTGATTTATTTGGTGTTCATGCAGCCTTGTTGAATAAGAAGAATGCGTCGTATTACGAGCGTATCTACGCAAAAGTTAAAGAAATGGACGCCACAATTGGAAGAGAACCCTGCGTGCTGATAATACACAGTGATGGCTTTTTCAGAGAATGGGAGATAGAGACAAAGAATATTTGTGCCAGTCTGACTAACAACCTATGGTTCGCAGTCAACACAATGCGAGTTTAGAGCTGTCTCGTGCAGACTCCAATGTCTAACTCTGGGGAATTTTTGTCACAGCTGTCAAAGTTGTTGAAAAATCTTGTTGAGGCCAAAACTATAAACTTATTAAGGTCAATGACCGTGTTCCACAACATTTCAGTTTCATTTTATACTGATTCCCATCTATGGAATACATAGCTTTCAAAGTCGTTTAACCCTATCCTTACGCCCTGGGTTCATTTTGTACCCCCGTGTAGTATTCTTCACATATTGGAATACTTCTAGTACGACGATCTCTTTGAAACTCTCGGTATTTCTTTTTAAAAATCGTTTAGACAGACTACTGTGCAACACGATCAGATCTACGAGTAAATTTCTTCTTTGGAAAGTGGTGGCACAGAGTTCCCCACGTCGTATGGATACGATAGTAAAACACGACGTACGGATAGGGTTAAGTCAAAACTATTAACTAGCCACGATCACTCGGTCATAAGTACACCCTGTCTAGTCCCTACCATAGAATTATAACGTTCTATTTGACTTTTTTTTAAAAGTCAGAAACCAAATGTTCTATCTGTTGTATCAAAATCGTAAGGTTGTTCGGAGGGGTCATCAAGGTATTCAAAGAATTGCCCTAAACAAAAACTTGACAAGGTGTGAAAATTTTTAAAAACTTGAATGTCAAATTTCTCAAAACTAGGAATTGAGCAGACAGAACTTTGTAATTCTAAGGTAGCTATTTGTCTCAATTTGACTCAAATAAAAAGTGGGAAGGGGGGAGGGTGCGTTTGCCATTCATGTCGGACGTAATGGTGCCGCCGATGGTACACATGTATCTCAGCGAAGTTAAAAAAAAAAAGAGTACAGGGTGCTGCCATGAGAGTTCATGATCTATGAGTCCTAGTTTATAGAATGTTTGTTTGTTTGTTTTGGTAAGAATTTTCCGGCGCTCCAATCTGCATAAGGTCATATGAGTGCGTGGAGCACTTTAAACCTTTTCAGTTTGGTAGGAATTAATTTTGAATTTTGCGCTGGTGGTGGCCGAAGCCTACCCTTTTCGATTTAGGACCACCAAGGATCTAAAGCGTGCACAACGTGCACACAAGATCTTACCTACCCTAAGATCAGGGGTGTGGCTGAAAAACAGCAATAAGAAGGAGCCAAGGAGTAACAGAAGAAAGGCGGCAGAAAGAGTCAGGAGCCCAGAGGAGAGGGAAAAGGGGGGAGGGGGGAAGGCAGAAAGTGGAGACGAAAGCAGACGACAGAACATGTTTAGAGAGCTGGAAACGAGGTGAAAGGAGAACATTTTAGTAGAGAAGATAATTTTCCGCCTCTGTCAGGTTTCGAAGCAGGGACCTTTTGAATGAGAGGCAAACACCGTAGCCTTTAGACCACGAGAGCCCCATTCAGTATGTCTTCAGCTAACAAAAATCGAGGAGCACATCCCCATACATTGCCTCACTAGACAGAGTGTGTCTCTTGGAAGTGTACATCATCTGACACCCTGTGCATACTTCAGACCATAATAATTTTGTCAAGTTCCTATAATTTGATATGGCTGGTGCAGATGAGGATGGTCTGATTTTGCTTCGTGAAGAGACAAAAGCTATCATTTGGTACATTTTGAGTAAATCCTCTAACATCAATTATGTTTGACTCTTTGGATCACTTTGACTCCAGTTTGATATTATCCTGGCTCACAACCAATCTTCTCGAAGGCTTCTTCTGGAGCGACTGAAATTAAAACTAAAGACTGCACTGCATATAAAATAATATATTCATGTATGCCATGTGAAGTGGTCTAACAAAAGAGGTCTTGTAGTCAGTCAGCTGGGGGTTAGGACGACATTGAGAAGCCAAACAGAACTGTAAAAGGGGAAATGTAATGCACATATTTGTATTCATTTAAATCTATGTATGGACTTATACATATGGGAGCGTGGTCACGCGTGCGCGCGAGTGAGTGTGGGTATGTGCGTGTGTGTGTGTGTGTGTGTGTGTGTTTATGTGTGTGTGTGTGTGTGTGTGTGTGTGTGTGTGTGTGTGTGTATGTGTGCATACGTTTGTTTGCTAGTTAGCGTCGTCATCATCATCATCATCATCATCATCATCATCATCATCATCATCATCATCATCATCATCATCATCATCATCAACATCATTATCATCATCATCATCATCATCATCATCATCAGCAGCAGCAGCAGCAGCAGCAGCAGCAGCAGCAGCAGCAGCAGCAGCAGCAGCAGCAGCAACGATTATCATGACAACAACACAAAAGCAAAAACAAAAACTTCAACTCTGAATACAGGGTGATCCAAAGAAAACAACTGTACAACTTTTTTTCTGAATATCTCGCACACAATTTATACTATAATGTTGTAATTTGGATTTGATAATATTCGTTCAAAAGGAATTTGTTTGACATAAAATTGACAAAGAAGAAACTTAATTTCGAAAACGGAAATGGCTTTTTAGAAAAATCCACTTATAAATACAAAATGTACAAATTTAAAAGATCCTGTAAAGAAAGTCATGGAATGATTAGTTTTTTTCCCCTTTTGTTTTATTTTTAAAATCGAATATTTCCACCCCTGTAACCTTTGAACAACATTTCTTTTCTCTTACAGAGTTTTAAAAGATTTGTTAAAAATTCTGAAATTCCTTGAACAAATGGTCTATATGTCCTCCTTTGGACTCGACACATTTTAACGCCTCGTTCGTAATGTTCAGTGGAGGCCAAAGCCACTTAATACACTGTACACCTTACAGTATGGAGATGTTTCTAGAGACATTTTAGGGGGGGTGAGGCTGCCGAAATAGCATTTGGGGAGTTGAGATAACTTGGAAGAATACGGGCTTGTGCTTTATCAAGGAAGCAAATGTCATAGAGGAAGTTCACGCTTTTCAAGACGATCGAGGAATCATGAACACATTGCTATCCTCTGATAGCTTCGCGAACGGGGAAAATGGCACAGTCGTAGATGAATATCTGCCTTGAGAATGCGGACCGTTGAAAAGTAGGAAAGTCATTGCTACAAACATCGTCTACGCACAGACATGTCATGGGGCTCATCTACTGAACTCTGCACTCTGGTGACGTTTAAAGGGGTGCAAACTGTGTGTGTTTGACCTGAAGTGGTTGTTTGGTCTAGAAAATTTTAGATCTGATTCTGAACTGATCGTAACTGACGGACCATTTTCACCCTTGACAGCAAACAAGGCCGTAAAGGCACTTGAACATTATTTCTGTTCCTTTCGCGAAACTTACGAAATGAGTTAATGGTTAGGAAATGTTCAATACAAAAAGCTCTCTGTTCTCTACTAATCCTAACTATGATCTCAGCAGGCAAAGGAAACTTGAGAAAAACTATCTGCAAACTTCTGTTGGCCTGTTAGACTACTGTAGTTTTCAATATGGCACAATCGTTGGGATTTTTAGTGGTATGCCTCAGGCGAACTAGTACGTCATTCTACAAAAATGGGGACATAGCTGAAAATGGGGTGTTTTATTTACGGCTTTGTAGAGCAAAGTTATTCTGTAGATTGATCTAAAATGAATATCAGACAAATTCCTTTCGACTTCCAAATGTTGTATACAAATTTGAAACGAAAAACTTCAGTGTGAAGGAAAATGTTAACAAAAGAAGTTGTACAGTTGTTTTGGGATCACCCTGTACTTTATAGAAGAAATAGTGAACACAGAATGCTGAATTCCGGTGGAAAAAACACACATTGTGTTTAATGAGAAAATATTAATGACGTTTATCATGACAAAACCACATTAAACAACAACACAACACTGTCCAGCCCACTCTCTCACCTTGACGAGAAACATATTTTACAATTTGGAAACGGAAAAAGAAGTACAATAGAAATAAAACGCAGACATAAGATTGAAACTGTACAGGTGGCTGCTTTGCCACGAAGTTCTCTCGTTGAGGAAAATGCAGTGAAAGAAATTCGAAAAACTTAACTCATTATTAGTCTTCTGAATCTAATGAAATTTTAAGACGCTGTGTAGCTCTGTAAAAGACCCACATCCAGTGTGTATACAAAACGACAAGCAATCTATCAATTCTTTTCCTACCGGTGAAGAAACAACAGGCAAATTCTGTTGGGTGAAATTGTTTCTTTTTATTTTCGTAAAAAAATGTCCATATGCGTGAAGCTTTTAATTCATTGGTTGTCGCTCAGATCTTGGGAACAAATCCAACAGCAGGTTTGATGATGTTGTCTCTATTTAGTGGTTGCTGTTGTTGTGAGCGAAACTGTTGATTTTCATTCAGCAACGGGTCGCATTGGCAGCGTTTCTATGTCTTGAATTTTAGTCCAGCCTAACCCACTATATTTGTTGGGATGCACTGGTAAAATGTGAACTGAGGAAAGAATATGTTAGAGGAAAATCAGTGTCGCCAAGTGACTTAGACGCTCGTTAAAAAAAACCCCCAAAAAACCCTGACATGATTTCTTTCGGTTAGTACTTATTATAGTACATTTGTACTAGGACAATATTGGCACAGTCTTAACGTTAGCAGATGTTTTAGGAATACGAGCTAAACCATCGCAAAATCACAAGGGTTCGCGTAGCAGGATTGGGGGGGGGGGGGGGGGGGGCGTAATAGCAACCAAGTGGTTAAGAATGAAAGAAAAAAACTAAAAGAATGAAAGAAAGACAAAAAGAAAGAAAGAAAAAAAGAAACATTTAACAACTGATTTAGATGTGAACAACACCATTCGCAATGTCGCATTTTCTTCCTTAAAGCTATCGAAACAAGCATCAAACATGTGTCAATTAATTGCTATCTATGAATACTATAATATTAATATAAAATTAATGACTTCACTTGTACCTGTGTACCAGTGTATGTGATTTGTATTTGTGGATATACCTAATAAAATGGATAGGTCGTAGAAGCACACAGTAAATGTAAAATAGTTCATTCTAATTTTGCTCAATATAAGAGATAATATTTGATTTTTAAAATTACAACGTTGGTGGTCTCGCGGTTAAGCTGTTGGGTTCGTAACCGAAAAGTCATGGCTTCAAACCCCGCTAGGGCCCAACGCTGTGTCTTTGGCGAAAGGCATTTTACACTTAGTGTTCCTCTTTTCAGCTAGGTGGGAATGAGGACCCGACTTTATACAGCACAGAATCTTGTTTCTATTTTACTGGTTAAAATAGTTTAATGGGCTGCCTGCGCTGTATGATCCCAGGAAGCCGAGAATATCTCTGAGTTTTCCAGGATCTATTGGAGTCATAATAGTTATAAAAGGCATATGATAATACTATTTTTTCAAAATGATGATGATGATGATTACCACCACCAGCACCACCACGACTACGACTACGACTACGACTACTACTACTACTACTACTACTACTACTACTACTACTACTACTACTACTACTCCAGACCTCATTGGTAGCATAGTGTTCAGTCACTCATCCTTACCTGTTCGATCTGCCCTTTGAAGCCATTGACAAAGTTAGCACTTCCAAGGTCAAGGCCACACTGGACGTAAGGGCTCGCGGGAGCTGGTGAGAACCAGGATATCATCAATATATCTTAACTTTCAGTGGAAGAAAGAAATAATCTATCATCCATCCATCCATCCATCCATCCATCCATCCATCCATCTAAAAAGTTGATTAAATTTTAACTCTCAGACTCTCATGTCTACTAGTAAAGACAACAAACAAAAAAAAACACACAAAAAAAGAAAAACCACACCGAAGGTAGAGGAAGTACACACGAGTAAAATCGTGTACAAATCTCATTCATTCACCATTTATTCACTTATTTATTTATCTATCAATCTATTTATCTGAACTTTCAAGCATTAAAAAGACTTTAAAAAAAACCCATCCAAGATACGAAAGAAGTTCCCACAAGTATTAACCTCTTGTACGAGTCTCATCCATCCATCCATTCATCCCTCCATCCACCCATCCACCCATCCATCCATCCATCCTTCCATCCATCCATCGATCCATCCATCCATCCAACCATCTATCCATCCATCCATCCATCCATTCATCCATCTATCTCTCACTCTCGAGCACTAAAAAGACGTTTAACGAACACAGCCACGACACGACAGGCGCACACACAAGCACTGACCTCTCGTCCGGGTCACGTAGCCGTCCTCGCCGTCACTGACCATCAAGGAAATGTAGTCGTTGTTGTCTACCACACGGAGTGTCTTCCATTCATCTGGTTTGAAGCCCTAGAAGCGATCGCGACAATAAACATAAGAAGGAAAAAAAGACAAGGTAAAATAAGATAAGATAAGATAAGGTAAAACAAGATAAGATATTATAAGATACGATAAGATAAGATAAGATACGATAAGATAAGATAAAATAAAATAAAATAAAATAAAATAAGATAAGATAAGATAAGATAAGTTAAGTTAAGCTAAGGTAAAATAAGATAAGACAAGGTAAGACAAGGTAAGATAAGACAAGATAGATAAGATAAGACAAGATAAGATAAGATACAAATGTATTGTCCCATGGGGACATTTTTCTTGGCTGTGCAGGACCGTAAAAAACACGTGCACGTAAATATAAAAATAAAACTATACATGTATATTTCATTATTAAACTCAATAGGAAGAGGAAAGTAAAGCTGACAATAACGCACTAAAAGAACATCAGATGGTTGCAAATGTAACTGAACTTTAATTTTGTCACGGCGTGGTGGAATCGGGCGCTCTTCAGTTTTGGACCATTTAGAGTTATTGGTATCATCTTAAAGCTTGTGTGTTTGCTTTACTTTTAATGGAAAAATGCCTATCTATCATGACAAGAGGTCGAGATACATGTATTTGCGATTGAATGAGATGGGGTTTACCTGGTGTAGGAAAGACAATGGCTGCTAAAGTTTGGTGACCTCCAAAACTTTGGTGTCCTTGGAAACTGCAAATTTACACTTTTTTATGTCTTTGATCAACTTTTTTCAGTTCTCTCCATCCTGAAATGTTTTTTTAAAGTTTACATACAAGGTGTTGAGCAGAAACAATTGCTCAAAGGGGGAAGTCCTGGTTTCTTTTATTTGTATAATCCAACTCCCGTGTGAACACAGCTTTAGGAGCTTTACATAATTTGTAAGTGTATATGTAATATATGAAAGCGACAGGCAAATTTCTTCGGACACAAAATGCGGAAAGAAGCATTGGAGAATATTGCAACAACAAGCAAGTTTGATGGAAAGAAAGGCAAAAGCAGACAGAGGGAAAAGATACAGGACAAGATGACAACATGGCCGGGAGCAGCAAGAACACCAGACACCATTACTGCAACGCAAGACAGAGTGAAGTGGAGGTTCATGATCGTACACGCCAATCGGCAAGGCACCGGATGATGATGATACGTGATTATGCACATAATAAATAATTTGTATAACCCTTTTCGGAAGGGGCTTTTCAAGATCCCTTTTGTCCTTAGATAGGCCATGAGCGTCACTGATCTACTCACAGCTGTGGGCAGTTTGAGCGTGGTGAGGAGCCCCCCGTCTGTGGTAACTTCCATCAGGATGGATTCTCTGTCCACTGTAATCAGCAGGAAGCCTGCGCGGGGGCAGTCGGGACTGGACAGCAGAGCCTGGCGGGACACGATCTCCTCGCTCTCTTTGTACCGGAACTGCAGACGATAATATCAAAGGGGCAGTTGTGAATGAATGAACGAATGAATGGATGAATGAATGAAAGGACGAATAAATGAATAAATAAATGAATAAACGAATAATAAATAAATAAATAAATAAATAAATAAATAAATAAATAAATAAATAAATAAATGAACTAATTAATAACATTCGCATAGCACATATCACCGTTCATTATGAAGCTCTATACTATACGCTTTACAACCTATATTATTACTTCAGTAGACCTAAGAACACTCAGAAGCATTCTGAGTTTCCGGGGTAGCATACTATGCTAGTAGTCAGTTAAGTGCCCAAGCACTAACAAACTGGCAAGAGAGTATGCTGTCTTTTTCTGATTCCCCTTTTCACATGGATGGAGTGAGGAAAATTTGTGTAAAATATCTTTTCCAATGACACATTATCTTGATCTGTTGTGACTAAATGTGTCTATTTTGTGTTGTTTACATATCAACAACATCTAAAAACAACTTCGTCAAAAACAATAAAAACAACAACACGTTACCCCAAGGAGGCTGTGGCCTTGACGAGAACATTCCTTTTCGGGGTCGCGGTGGACACACCGGAGGCATAATAATAGATACTAGATAGCATTTGTATAGCGCAAATCCCCGCTCTACAGCAAGCTCTATGCGCTTCACAATCTATACTATTACCCCAGCAGCCTGAGAGCATTCTGAAACAACATCAACTTCCTGGGAAGCATACAGTGCAAGCAGCCATTTATAGGCGCTAAAACACTCATATATTGACACGATCATTCCCACCTGGGTGAAGTGAGGACAATTCGTGTAAAGTGCCTCTCCCAAGGACACAATGTCGGGCCTGCGGCTCGAACCCCCGACCCCGCAACCTCACGATTACGAATCCGGTTGCTTAACCACTAGGCCACCAACGCCACCGCTTAACAGAATGCAATAATGGACTCCGTTGTCCCCTGATCTGATGAGCCACTGAGGCTCATTCATACAAACATACACTCTCACACACATTCACACACATACACAACAACAACAACAGCAGCAACAAAACAACGACAATTACAGCAACAACAACAACACCACCACCAACAACAACAACACAACAACAGCACCAAGGTTATCAATGACAATAACATAGAACTAAACAAAACAGAACAACTGAGGAGGAAAACACAGAGGAGAAGACATTCTTCACCTGTATAACCAATGGTCCCCCATAATTTGCAAAGTCAGCATTTCCATCCAGATTGATGCGCAGTTTGGAGGTGGATCCATCCAGCACTGCCTGCCCCAGGTTAGTCAGCTGGATGTTCTCAGACGTGAACTCACTTCGGCGTATAGCAAAGTTTGGAATGTCAAGTCTTGGTCCACAAACTGAAGGAAAAGAAGCAACATATTACTATGTTTTCGTTCAAAAAATAATAATTCTCTGGACAGCTGTTAAATTGTACTAAGACCAAAATTTTTATTTCTTTAAAAAAATGCAGTTTCTCAAAAATCTGACAGCTGTGGTTCTTTTCCCAACGCACCAAAAGAGTGAATGGTGTCAGCGTAGTCAGTGATTAGGCTGCCGGACTCGTAATCGTGAGATTGAGTGTTCGGGGGCTCACGGTTCAGCTGGGACTGACATTGTCCTTGGTAAAAGCGCTTTACACGATTGTTCCCATCTGGTTCGCTTTTATCGGATATGGACGTTACATTTGGAGGTCTCGCCTCTCAAAATAACCTTACAATATTACAAAGGGCATTAATTTCGCACATTTTGCACAAAAGACTCGCGTGGAGGAATGTTTTGTCAAGTATTTTTGTCTTTTTGTTGGATGTTACAACTTTCTCAGTACCTGTTGGCCCTGACAGGCAGGGCCTTTGAGACCCGTGATGTATGATATTGTACTGATGGAGTGGGAAAGCAATTTCAAAACGATTGAACCCTATCAGTATGTTGTGTTTTACTATCGTATCCGTACGACGTTGCCAACTCTCAGCCACCATTTTCCAAAGAGGAAATTTACTCGTTAATCCGATCCGTACGCTTTGCTTAGCAGTCTGTCAAAAAGATCTTTTGAGAAATACTGAAAGTTTCAAAGAGATCTTCGTACTAGAAGTATTCTAAAATGTGAATGATACAACCCCGGGGGTACAAAATGACCCCCCAGGGCGTACGGATTGGGTTAAGGACCAAATATACATATAGATCATCTTCTTACACAAAACACTTTCTAATAATAACTCGTGGAGTTTGAATGGCTTATAATTCTTAATGAAAAAGAGAAAAATGGAAATTGCATGAGTTTAATTCCTTGAGATATTTAGAGAAGTATCTTCATCGTTTTGGTGGATCATAATATTCCACACCAGCATAGGTGGTGATGACAGGCGGGGTCGAAGTAGCCAGCCTCCTAAACTATCTCCAATGTGTCGATGGAGGATCAACACATTCTCAATCGTCTATACAGAAAGGATAAAAAACCCAGTAATAATATACAATATGCTGTCACTTCAGTAACCAGTGAGGTGAGGAAATTAACTCTTCAAGAACGTAGCAGACACAAATATACACATATATATATATATATATATCTATATATATATATATATATATATATATATATATATATATATATATATATATATAAATATCTGATCATCGACAGACCTAAGGTAATGTTGCAGCACATTTTTAACCACAACGTACAAATATAAAAAGTTCAAATTAGTATGCATGTTCTCGTCTGTCTTATCCAGTTCAGATAAAGAATCCAGAATTGAAACTTTTGTATGAATAATGAAGTTCTATAACGTTTTATCCATTTTCTTTTTTAACCTTTTTTTTTGGGTACTACTTGCCGCACTCATGGGTACACCCACGACGGAGCCCGGTCATTAAAAAGTGTGTAAAAAGAGCACGTCTGAAGACGTTGTCCAACGACATGACTGCACGACGTCCTTAGGGAGTTAACCGGGGAAATGTTGAGTCTAGGTCTTATTGTAAGGAGTCATTGGCAAAAACAAAACAAAACAATTCCTGTGTACGTGTTTATCCGGTACGTGTTTATCCGGTACGTGTTTATCCGGTACTTGTTTATCCGGTACTTGTAAAATGGTCACCGAACTATTCCTTCCTCTTTTGTCTTACCGGTATCAAAGTCTTCCTCACGAAATCATTCACAGTCTATCAATCATATAAGCCACCAATCTTACCCTATTGTATACTTATACATAAAAAAATTAATTTGGGGAAAAAGTATTTTCTTCATGTTTGGGGGGGGGGGGGGGAGGGGTGGAATCTATCGTTTGTGGTTCCCTTTTTAATGTTAAAAATCGTTTGTTTGTTTGTTTGTTTGTTTGTTTGTTTGTTTGTTTTTATATTTTGTTTGTTTGTTTTGGGGTGCAGGGGGAGGTGGGTGTTTCGTTACTTTGAGAACACATTACCTGTTTCATTCTCTGCTCTCCAGGGTTTAGGCACGCAGTCACAGCTGGCCAGATTGAAGTAAGTGTTGTCTGGGCACTGTTGCGCCACGTAGCTTCCCTCTCCGTCACTGGACAGCCTGTACCGCTCGAACGAGGTGGGGTCGTTCCACACGGGCCGGAACACGCATGCGTCTGGGAACAGGATGTGAGGGGGGGGGGGGGTACAGTTCCGGTTTGAAAAGGGCAAAGTGGAAGGAAGCAATATTTTGTTTGTTTGTTTTTTCAGTTTGTTTTTGTTTTGTTTTGTTTTGCTTTTGTTTCAGTAAAAGTTTTACGGCAATTGCAGCAGAGATAGGTCACATAAGTGCCGAAGATAAGAGGTGCTGCTTGAGAGTAAACACACAGAAAAGAAGGAACGATCAGGACGCTAGATGTTTGATAGGAAATAAGACGGAACCAACTCCAGAGAACCCGACAGCCACCCAAGGTATCTTTGTCTACGTAGCCCTTTTCTCCAGTCCTTCTGAGCTGCACTTTTCGGGTGAAGTGAGATAGGTAGGTGGTGCGGTGAAAAAGTGACTGGTTTTTAGAGTTGGAGAAATGTTTGAAAGTCTCATCTTTTTAACAGCTGCAGACTTAGCTCCTGTCAGCCATTCTCTGAATCACATTTTGAATACTGAAGTGGTGAAGACGGATTATGACATACCTTTACAACTGAATATTTATTTGAGCTTGTGCTTTTCGAACTAAGACAACAAGTAAATTTCAAGTTCTCTCAGAGAAAATAAAATACCAAGGCGTCTGTGGTGTAGTGAATAAGAGTTTCACATTTACACGTGCCGAAAACCTGGGTTCGATTCCAGTGAGAAGAGAATTTGTATGGAGTATCTCGGTGTTGTATCCCTCTCTTCCAGGGTTGATTGAGGCAAGCAGAGTCGAAGCCGGCTCCCAAGTGATCTAATTTGTGTCGTTGATGGCGTAAAAAACGACTACATTAAAAATAATGTTAAGAGAAAGCACAGTTTTCTAACACATCCGGCTCTCACATGTTCTGGCGGCAGACACGGAGGAGCAGGAATCTATACATCCCGGGCACACCACACATCCGACCTTGGAGTAGGCGTATCCCATTGGACAGCAGTTGGGGACGGACCGCCTACCCACGCATGCATAGTAGCCACGACAGTTGTTGGAACTTCTGGTGCGGGATCGGCTACCGTTGCACTCATCTGGGAGACAGAAGGCGGGGTGAGCGTTACAAAGACAAAAGCAATATCTTGTTTAACAACCCACATTTTAAAAAAGAACTTAAAAATGAAAAAGTGGACAGGAGTAGAACCTTCATTCAACCCAGTTTTGAAAAAAAAACATGGCGAGTGTTGATATTATTTTTTAAAAGCATTTATCTCAGTTGTCAATTTCAATATTGAGACAGGGACAATCTTCGTAATAGATGAGAAAATAATTGGTATTAATTTCCCTTCCCATTTCAAAATGTCAACAAGGTAACTCTAGCCTACCCTTATATATGAACGGTATCTCCATAATAATAACTGGCTGATTTAAATATTGCTCAGTTCATTTTTGCTCGTCTGAGAGGGGATTCAGAGCCGGCACTTGTCATGGGTATATCCTTGCGCATTACACGTTACCCAATAATCAGAGCAAAACAACTGGTGTTTGCAGTGTGGCGGTTAGGCGCTCCACCATCGCACACAGAAGACCTGATTTCGATTCTCATGTGAGGAGAACTTTTGTCTAGTATTTCTCCTGAAGCATTGGATCCCTTTCAGCCCTGGTTGTCTATGACAGGCAAGGTCGAAGCCCGCCTCCTACGTCATCTAAATTGTGCAAAACGCCTCCATTAAGAGAAGCACTAAGTTGTACACAATCGAGACCAGCTATGACAGGCCACGCCCAGAGACTATTTGTAGCAACGCCTCTTTACTGTTGTCAAAATTAATGAAAAGACACATTTTTGATGATGATCACGGAAACTGTCTCCCCTTTTCTTATGAAATTCATTTAAGTTTTACCTTCAGCTGGAGAGATTATACTTGCTTGTTCGCAAGTTCTGGTTTGCTGGCTCCAGAAAAGACCAAATGGACACTGGCGCACGACAGCTATTGTGTTTGACACTCCCATGGTCACGGCATCAATGCTGAGAATTGAAAAAAAAATAAATGAAAGGAAGAATACTCAATAAGAAGACATAGAACATACTGTTATCAAAATTTGGAATCGAAAATATCAAGGATTGGAATACCCAATTGGAAGACAAAATGAACTGACTATAATAAAACTACGAATGTAAAAAAAAGTTTAGGAACTGGAGGACACAAAAAGCACTGACTCTAGAAAGGATGACTTAAAGAGGTTGATGATTTCAGAGACATGTTCATTTAGCATTGTGTATCTTTTTTTCTGAACAGAAAAGAAGAAAAACTAGGAAAGCCTTGGTCGGAGTTAGTTGATCTCAGCGAGAAATTGGTTACGATAGTATCTAAGAGTAAAGGATACTCTTATTGCAAGAATACTATTTTTATCCCCCCCCTTCCCTCTCTCTCTCTCTCTCTCTCTC